>NC_042985.1:2884263-3184263 GCF_901001165.1 Salmo trutta
GGTCCTGTTAGACTACAGGATGGTCCGTTAGACTGCAGATGGTCCTGTTAGACTATAGGATGGTCCTGTTAGACTATAGGATGGTCCTGTTAGACTATAGGATGGTCCTGTTAGACTATAGGATGGTCCTTTAGACTATAGGATGGTCCAGTTAGACTATAGGATGGTCCTGTTAGACGATAGGTCCTGTTAGACTACAGAGGTCCTGTTAGACTGCATGTGGTCCTGTTAGACTATAGGATGGTCCTGTTACTACAGGATGGTCCTGTTAGCTGCAGGATGGTCTTATAGGATGGTCCTGTTAGACTATAGGATGGTCCTGTTAGACTATAGGATGGTCCTGTTAGACTACAGGATGGTCCTGTTAGACTGCAATGTTCTATGGATGCCGTTCGACTATAGGATGGTCTGTTAGACTATAGGATGGTCTCTGTTAGACTACAGGATGGTCCCTGTTTAGACAATATGATGGGCACTGTTACATTACAGCAGCTAGGATGGTCCGTGTTAGGACTAGGAATGGTCTGTCAGGACTATAGGATGGTCTGTAGCTACAGGATGGTCCCTGTTCGGACTACGGATGTCCTGTAGACTATAGGATGGTCCTGCTTTAGACTGCAGGATGGTCCTTATAGGATGGTCCTGTTAGACTCTAGGACGGGTCCGGTTAGACCTATAGGATGGTCCTGTTAGACTGCGGATGTGTCCTGTTCGACTGCAGGATTAGTCCTGTTAGACTATAGGATGGTCCTGTTAGACTATAGGGACGGTCCGTAAGACTATAGGATTGTTACTGTTATGACTATAGGATTGGTCCTGTTAGCCATATAGGATGGCCTGTTAGACTATAGGATGGTCATGTTAGACTATAGGATGTTCCTGTTAGACTATAGGATGGTCCTGTTAGACTACAGGATGGTCCTGTTTAGACTATAGGATGGTCCTGTTACATTACAGCAGTAGGATGGTCCTGATAGACTGCAGGATGGTCCTGTTAGACTATAGGATGGTCCTGTTAGACTATAGGATGGTCCTGTTAGACTACAGGATGGTCCTGTTAGACGATAGGATGGTCCTGTTTGACTATAGGATGGTCCTGTCCGACTACATCAGTATGATGGTCCTGTTAGACTATAGGATGGTCCAGTTAGACTATAGGATGGTCCTGTTAGACTATAGGATGGTCCTGTTAGACTGCAGGATGGTCTTATAGGATGGTCCTGTTAGACTATAGGATGGTCCTGTCAGACTGCAGGATGGTCCTGTTAGACTATAGGATGGTCCTGTTAGACTACAGGATGGTCCTGTTAGACTGCAGGATGGTCCTGTTTGACTATAGGATGGTCCTGTTAGACCATAGGATGGTCCTGTTAGACTGCAGGATGGTCTTATAGGATGGTCCTGTTAGACTGCAGGATGGTCTTATAGGATGGTCCTGTTAGACTATAGGATGGTCCTGTTAGACTATAGGATGGTCTGTTAGACTACAGGATGGTCCTGTTAGACTATAGGATGGTCCTGTTAGACTATAGGATGGTCCTGTCAGACTATAGGATGGTCCTGTCAGACTATAGGATGGTCCTGTCAGACTATAGGATGGTCCTGTTAGACTACAGGATGGTCCTGTTAGACTATAGGATGGTCCTGTTAGACTACAGGATGGTCCTGTCAGACTATAGGATGGTCCTGTTAGACTATAGGATGGTCCTGTTAGACTATAGGATGGTCCTGTTAGACTATAGGATGGTCCAGTTAGACTACAGGATGGTCCTGTTAGACTACAGGATGGTCCTGTTAGACTATAGGATGGTCCTGTTAGACTATAGGATGGTCCTGTTAAACTATAGGATGGTCCTGTTAGACTATAGGATGGTCCTGTTAGACTATAGGATGGTCTTATAGGATGGTCCTGTTAGACTACAGGATGGTCCTGTTAGACTACAGGATGGTCTTATAGGATGGTCCTGTTAGACTATAGGATGGTCCAGTTAGACTATAGGATGGTCCTGTTAGACTACAGGATGGTCCTGTCAGACTATAGGATGGTCCTGTTAGACTACAGGATGGTCCTGTTTGACTATAGGATGGTCCTGTTAGACTATAGGATGGTCCTGTTAGACTA
The DNA here is from genome assembly GCF_901001165.1 of Salmo trutta. Lineage (NCBI taxonomy): Eukaryota > Metazoa > Chordata > Actinopteri > Salmoniformes > Salmonidae > Salmo > Salmo trutta. The sequence continues at coordinate 2,886,386 of NC_042985.1, forward strand.
TAGGATGGTCCTGTTAGACTATAGGATGGTCCTGTTAGACTATAGGATGGTCCTGTTAGACTATAGGATGGTCCTGTTAGACTACAGGATGGTCCTGTTAGACTATAGGATGGTCCTGTTAGACTACAGGATTGTCCTGTTAGACTATAGGATGGTCCTGTTACATTACAGCAGTAGGATGGTCCTGATAGACTGCAGGATGGTCTTGTTAGACTATAGGATGGTCCTGTTAGACTACAGGATGGTCCTGTTAGACGATAGGATGGTCCTGTTAGACTATAGGATGGTCCTGTCCGACTACATCAGTATGATGGTCCTGTTAGACTATAGGATGGTCCTGTTAGACTATAGGATGGTCCAGTTAGACTATAGGATGGTCCTGTTAGACTATAGGATGGTCCTGTTAGACTATAGGATGGTCCTGTTAGACTATAGGATGGTCCTGTTAGACTATAGGATGGTCCAGTTAGACTATAGGATGGTCCTGTTAGACTATAGGATGGTCCTGTTAGACTATAGGATGGTCCTTATAGGATGGTCCTGTTAGACTATAGGATGGTCCTGTTAGACTACAGGATGGTCCTGTTAGACTGCAGGATGGTCCTGTTAGACTATAGGATGGTCCTGTTAGACTATAGGATGGTCCTGTTAGACTATAGGATGGTCCTGTTAGACTATAGGATGGTCCTGTTAGACTATAGGATGGTCCTGTTAGACTACAGGATGGTCCAGTTAGACTATAGGATGGTCCTGTTAGACTATAGGATGGTCCTGTTAGACTATAGGATGGTCTTATAGGATGGTCCTGTTAGACTATAGGATGGTCCTGTTAGACTACAGGATGGTCCTGTTAGACTGCAGGATGGTCCTGTTAGACTATAGGATGGTCCTGTTAGACTACAGGATGGTCCTGTTAGACTGCAGGATGGTCTTATAGGATGGTCCTGTTAGACTATAGGATGGTCCTGTTAGACTATAGGATGGTCCTGTTAGACTACAGGATGGTCCTGTTAGACAATAGGATGGTCCTGTTACATTACAGCAGTAGGATGGTGCTGTTAGACTATAGGATGGTCCTGTCAGACAATAGGATGGTCCTGTTAGACTACAGGATGGTCCTGTTAGACTACAGGATGGTCCTGTTAGACTATAGGATGGTCATGTTAGACTGCAGGATGGTCTTATAGGATGGTCCTGTTAGACTATAGGATGGTCCTGTTAGACTATAGGATGGTCCTGTTAGACTACAGGATGGTCCTGTTAGACTGCAGGATGGTCCTGTTAGACTATAGGATGGTCCTGTTAGACTATAGGATGGTCCTGTTAGACTATAGGATGGTCCTGTTAGACTATAGGATGGTCCTGTTAGACTATAGGATGGTCCAGTTAGACTATAGGATGGTCCTGTTAGACTATAGGATGGTCCTGTTAGACTACAGGATGGTCCTGTTAGACTGCATGATGGTCCTGTTAGACTATAGGATGGTCCTGTTAGACTACAGGATGGTCCTGTTAGACTGCAGGATGGTCTTATAGGATGGTCCTGTTAGACTATAGGATGGTCCTGTTAGACTATAGGATGGTCCTGTTAGACTACAGGATGGTCCTGTTAGACAATAGGATGGTCCTGTTAGACTATAGGATGGTCCTGTCAGACTATAGGATGGTCCTGTTAGACTACAGGATGGTCCTGTTAGACTACAGGATGGTCCTGTTAGACTATAGGATGGTCCTGTTAGACTGCAGGATGGTCTTATAGGATGGTCCTGTTAGACTATAGGATGGTCCTGTTAGACTATAGGATGGTCCTGTTAGACTGCAGGATGGTCCTGTTAGACTGCAGGATAGTCCTGTTAGACTATAGGATGGTCCTGTTAGACTATAGGACGGTCCTGTAAGACTATAGGATGGTCCTGTTAGACTATAGGATGGTCCTGTTAGACTATAGGATGGTCCTGTTAGACTATAGGATGGTCCTGTTAGACTATAGGATGTTCCTGTTAGACTATAGGATGGTCCTGTTAGACTACAGGATGGTCCTGTTAGACTATAGGATGGTCCTGTTACATTACAGCAGTAGGATGGTCCTGATAGACTGCAGGATGGTCCTGTTAGACTATAGGATGGTCCTGTTAGACTATAGGATGGTCCTGTTAGACTACAGGATGGTCCTGTTAGACGATAGGATGGTCCTGTTAGACTATAGGATGGTCCTGTCCGACTACATCAGTATGATGGTCCTGTTAGACTATAGGATGGTCCTGTTAGACTATAGGATGGTCCAGTTAGACTATAGGATGGTCCAGTTAGACTGCAGGATGGTCCTGTTAGACTATAGGATGGTCCTGTTAGACTATAGGATGGTCCTGTTAGACTATAGGATGGTCCAGTTAGACTATAGGATGGTCCTGTTAGACTATAGGATGGTCCTGTTAGACTATAGGATGGTCTTATAGGATGGTCCTGTTAGACTATAGGATGGTCCTGTTAGACTACAGGATGGTCCTGTTAGACTGCAGGATGGTCCTGTTAGACTATAGGATGGTCCTGTTAGACTATAGGATGGTCCTGTTAGACTATAGGATGGTCCTGTTAGACTATAGGATGGTCCTGTTAGACTATAGGATGGTCCAGTTAGACTATAGGATGGTCCTGTTAGACTATAGGATGGTCCTGTTAGACTATAGGATGGTCTTATAGGATGGTCCTGTTAGACTATAGGATGGTCCTGTTAGACTACAGGATGGTCCTGTTAGACTGCAGGATGGTCTTATAGGATGGTCCTGTTAGACTATAGGATGGTCCTGTTAGACTATAGGATGGTCCTGTTAGACTACAGGATGGTCCTGTTAGACAATAGGATGGTCCTGTTACATTACATTAGTAGGATGGTGCTGTTAGACTATAGGATGGTCCTGTCAGACTATAGGATGGTCCTGTTAGACTACAGGATGGTCCTGTTAGACTGCAGGATGGTCTTATAGGATGGTCCTGTTAGACTATAGGATGGTCCTGTTAGACTATAGGATGGTCCTGTTAGACTACAGGATGGTCCTGTTAGACTGCAGGATGGTCTTATAGGATGGTCCTGTCAGACTATAGGATGGTCCTGTTAGACTACAGGATGGTCCTGTTAGACTACAGGATGGTCCTGTTAGACTATAGGATGGTCCTGTTAGTCTGCAGGATGGTCTTATAGGATGGTCCTGTTAGACTATAGGATGGTCCTGTTAGACTATAGGATGGTCCTGTTACATTACAGCAGTAGGATGGTCCTGTTAGACTATAGGATGGTCCTGTCAGACTATAGGATGGTCCAGTTAGACTATAGGATGGTCCTGTTAGACTACAGGATGGTCCTGTTAGACTACAGGATGGTCCTGTCAGACTATAGGATGGTCCTGTTAGACTACAGGATGGTCCTGTTAGACTATAGGATGGTCCTGTTAGACTATAGGATGGTCCTGTTAGACTATAGGATGGTCCTGTTAGACTACAGGATGGTCCTGTTAGACTATAGGATGGTCCTGTGAGACTACAGGATGGTCCTGTTAAATTACAGCAGTAGGATGGTCCTTTTAGACTACAGGATGGTCCTGTCAGACTATAGGATGGTCCTTTTAGACTATAGGATGGTCCTTTTAGACTACAGGATGGTCCTGTTAGACTATAGGATGGTCCTGTTAGACTGCAGGATGGTCTTATAGGATGGTCCTTTTAGACTATAGGATGGTCCTGTTAGACTACAGGATGGTCCTGTTAGACTGCAGGATGGTCCTGTCAGACTATAGGATGGTCCTTTTAGACTACAGGATGGTCCTGTTAGACTATAGGATGGTCCTGTTAGACTATAGGATGGTCCTGTTAGACTATAGGATGGTCCTTTTAGACTATAGGATGGTCCTGTTAGACTGCAGGATGGTCTTATAGGATGGTCCTGTTAGACTATAGGATGGTCCTGTTAGACTATAGGATGGTCCTGTTAGACTACAGGATGGTCCTGTTAGACTACAGGATGGTCCTGTTACATTACAGCAGTAGGATGGTCCTGTTAGACTATAGGATGGTCCTGTCAGACTATAGGATGGTCCTGTTAGACTACAGGATGGTCCTGTTAGACTACAGGATGGTCCTGTTAGACTATAGGATGGTCCTGTTAGACTGCAGGATGGTCTTATAGGATGGTCCTGTTAGACTATAGGATGGTCCTGTTAGACTATAGGATGGTCCTGTTAGACTACAGGATGGTCCTGTTAGACTATAGGATGGTCCTGTTAGACTGCAGGATGGTCTTATAGGATGGTCCTGTTAGACTATAGGATGGTCCTGTCAGACTATAGGATGGTCCTGTTAGACTACAGGATGGTCCTGTTAGACTATAGGATGGTCCCGTTAGACTATAGGATGGTCCTGTTAGACTATAGGATGGTCCTGTTAGACTATAGGATGGTCCTGTTAGACTATAGGATGGTCCTGTTAGACTATAGGATGGTCTTATAGGATGGTCCTGTTAGACTACAGGATGGTCCTGTTAGACTGCAGGATGGTCCTGTTAGACTGCAGGATGGTCTTATAGGATGGTCCTGTTAGACTATAGGATGGTCCTGTTAGACTACAGGATGGCCCTGTTAGACTATAGGATGGTCCTGTTAGACTATAGGATGGTCCTGTTAGACTATAGGATGGTCTTATAGGATGGTCCTGTTAGACTATAGGATGGTCCTGTTAGACTACAGGATGGTCCTGTCAGACTGCAGGATGGTCTTATAGGATGGTCCTGTTAGACTATAGGATGGTCCTGTCAGACTGCAGGATGGTCCTGTTAGACTATAGGATGGTCCTGTTAGACTACAGGATGGTCCTGTTAGACTGCAGGATGGTCCTGTTTGACTATAGGATGGTCCTGTTAGACTACAGGATGGTCCTCTTAGACTATAGGATGGTCCTGTTAGACTGCAGGATGGTCTTATAGGATGGTCCTGTTAGACTATAGGATGGTCCTGTCAGACTGCAGGATGGTCCTGTTAGACTATAGGATGGTCCTGTTAGACTACAGGATGGTCCTGTTAGACTGCAGGATGGTCCTGTTTGACTATAGGATGGTCCTGTTAGACTATAGGATGGTCCTGTTAGACTGCAGGATGGTCTTATAGGATGGTCCTGTTAGACTATAGGATGGTCCTGTTAGACTATAGGATGGTCCTGTTAGACTACAGGATGGTCCTGTTAGACTATAGGATGGTCCTGTTAGGCTATAGGATGGTCCTGTCAGACTATAGGATGGTCCTGTTAGACTACAGGATGGTCCTGTTAGACTATAGGATGGTCCTGTTAGACTACAGGATGGTCCTGTCAGACTATAGGATGGTCCTGTTAGACTATAGGATGGTCCTGTTAGACTATAGGATGGTCCTGTTAGACTATAGGATGGTCCAGTTAGACTACAGGATGGTCCTGTTAGACTACAGGATGGTCCTGTTAGACTATAGGATGGTCCTGTTAGACTATAGGATGGTCCTGTTAGACTATAGGATGGTCCTGTTAGACTATAGGATGGTCTTATAGGATGGTCCTGTTAGACTACAGGATGGTCCTGTTAGACTACAGGATGGTCTTATAGGATGGTCCTGTTAGACTATAGGATGGTCCAGTTAGACTATAGGATGGTCCTGTTAGACTACAGGATGGTCCTGTCAGACTATAGGATGGTCCTGTTAGACTACAGGATGGTCCTGTTTGACTATAGGATGGTCCTGTTAGACTATAGGATGGTCCTGTTAGACTATAGGATGGTCCAGTTAGACTATAGGATGGTCCTGTTAGACTATAGGATGGTCCTGTTAGACTACAGGATGGTCCTGTTAGACTATAGGATGGTCCTGTTAGACTATAGGATGGTCCTGTCAGACTATAGGATGGCCCTGTTAGACTATAGGATGGTCCTGTCAGACTACATCAGTAGGATGGTCCTGTTAGACTACATCAGTAGGATGGTCCTGTTAGACTACAGGATGGTCCTGTCAGACTACAGGATGGTCCTGTTAGACTATAGGATGGCCCTGTTAGACTACATGATGGTCCTGTCAGACTACAGGATGGTCCTGTTAGACTATAGGATGGTCCTGTTAGACTACATGATGGTCCTGTTAGACTACAGGATGGTCCTGTCAGACTACATCAGTAGGATGGTCCTGTTAGACTATAGGATGGTCCTGTCAGACTCCATCAGTAGGATGGTCCTGTTAGACTACAGGATGGTCCTGTCAGACTACATCAGTAGGATGGTCCTGTTAGACTACAGGATGGTCCTGTTAGACTACATGATGGTCCTGTTAGACTACAGGATGGTCCTGTCAGACTACATCAGTAGGATGGTCCTGTTAGACTATAGGATGGTCCTGTCAGACTCCATCAGTAGGATGGTCCTGTTAGACTACAGGATGGTCCTGTCAGACTACATCAGTAGGATGGTCCTGTTAGACTACAGGATGGTCCTGTAATCTAACATCTACCCCTCTCCCCTTCTACCCTTCTACCCATCTACCCATCTACCCATCTCCCCTCTCCCCTCTACCCATCTCCCCCTTTACCCATCTACCCATCTACCCTTCTACCCATCTACCCATCTCCCCTCTCCCCTCTACCCATCTCCCCCTTTACCCATCTACCCATCTACCCATCTACCCTTCTACCCATCTACCCCTCTCCCCTTCTACCCTTCTACCCATCTACCCATCTACCCATCTCCCCTCTCCCCTCTACCCATCTCCCCCTTTACCCATCTACCCATCTACCCATCTACCCTTCTACCCATCTACCCCTCTCCCCATCTCCCCAACTCCCCTCTCCCCTCTACCCATTTCCCCTCTTCCCCTCTCCCCTCTACCCATCTCCCCTCTATCCATCTCCCCTCTCCGACTTCTACCCATCTCCCCTTCTACCCATCTCCCCCTCTACCCATCTCCCCCTACCCACCTCCCCTCTCCCCTGTTTCCCCTCTCGTGTTTCACATAGACCTACACCCCAACCCCACCCCTGTCTGCCTCCCCTGTCTGCCACCCCTGTCTGCCTCCCCTGTCTGCCTCCCCTGTCTGCCTCCCCTGTCCGCCTTCCCTGTCCGCCTCCCCTGTCCGCCTCCCCTGTCCGCCACCCCTGTCCGCCTCCCCTGTCCGCCACCCCTGTCCGCCTCCCCTGTCCGCCTCCCCTGTCCGCCACCCCTGTCCGCCTCCCCTGTCCGCCTCCCCTGTCCGCCTCCCCTGTCCGCCTCCCCTGTCCGCCACCCCTGTCCGCCTCCCCTGTCCGCCTCCCCTGTCCGCCTCCCCTGTCCGCCACCCCTGTCCGCCTCCCCTGTCCGCCTCCCCTGTCCGCCTCCCCTGTCCGCCACCCCTGTCCGCCTCCCCTGTCCGCCTCTGAGCTTTACCCTCTGAGCTTTACTCTCTGAGCTTTACCCTGTCCCTTCCTGCCCATTTCAACACATTAAAAATAGATGGCCACCAATGACCACCACTTCCTCCCCAAGCTCTGACAGCTGACACACCCTACAGGAATGTGCCATGATCATGGCATGTCTGCCCAACTACAGTACAGTTGAAGTCGGAAGTTTACATACTGTGGCGTACAGCAGGTCAGCCACCAGGGGGAGACTCGTCGAGGCCTGGTGACAGACGAAGTATACATCACGAGGCGATGGCTTCATCTGCTGGACGTGCCAGGTCTCGACGGACTCTCCGGCCAGGACTAATTGGGGCTGGTTGGGAGTTTGTGAGTAATCAAGGGCTGATTGCTCACCAGCTGTACAAGTCCCATAAAGCTGCCAGAAGGGCAGCACACAGAGAGAGACTGGGTTAAGAAAGGACTCCCGTATAGTTGGGGACGGTTGCGGAGCTAACAGGAGTGAGTTCAGTTTTTGATCCCCACAGGATACAGAAAGACCCGGAACACAGAAGACAGTATCCTGGAGAGGGTCTCATGGGGAGAGCTTTTCTTTTTTAACTATTATTTTAATAAACTCCCTTGAAACTGAGCTACTCCTACTCTGTCCATGTCTGATCTGTGTAAACGTTTAGACCCAACCCCCTGGTCTGCCACAATACACTTAGGTTGGAGTCATTAAAACTTGCTTTTCAACCACTCCACAAATGTCTTGTTAACAAACTATAGTTCTGACAAGTTGGTTAGGACGTCTACTTTGTGCATGACAAGTAATTTTTCCAACAATTGTTTGCAGACAGATTATTTCACTTATAAGTCACTGTATCACAATTCCAGTGGGTCAGAAGTTTACATACACTAAGTTGACTGTGCCATTAAACAGCTTGGAAAATTCAAGAAAATTATGTCATGGCTTTAGAAGCTTCTGATAGGCTAATTGACATCATTTGAGTCAAATGGAGGTGTACCTGCAGATATATTTTAAGGCCTACCTTCAAACTCAGTGCCTCTTTGCTTGACATCATGGGAAAATCAAAAGAAATCAGCCAAGACCTCAGAAAAGAATTGTAGACCTCCACAAGTCTGGTTCAACCTTGGGAGCAATTTCCAAACGCCTGAAGGTACCACGTTCATCTGTACAAACAATAGTATGCAAGTATAAACACAATGGGACCACGCAGCCGTCATACCCCTCATGAAGGAGACGCGTTCTGTCTCCTAGACATGAATGTACTTTGGTGAGAAAAGTGCAAATCAGTCAGTCAGGAAGTTAAAGCTTGGTCGCAAATGGGTCTTCCAAATGGACAATGACCCCAAGCTTACTTCCAAAGTTGTGGCAAAATGGCTTAAGGACAACAAAGTCAAGGTATTGGAGTGGCCATCACAAAACCCTGACCTCAATCCCATAGAAATTTTGTGGGAGGAACTGAAAAGGCGTGTGCGAGCAACGAGGCCTACAAACCTGACTCAGTTACACCAGCTCTGTCAGGTGGAATGGGACAAAATTCAACAGTTGGTGCGATTATTCGCAAATGGAAGAAACACAAAAGAACTGTCAATATCCCTCGGCCTGGGTCTCCATACAAGATCTCACCTCGTGGAGTTGCAATGATCATGAGAACGGTGAGGAATCAGCCCAGAACTACACAGGAGGATCTTGTCAATGATTCCAAGGCAGCTAGGACCATAGTCACCAAGAAAACAATTGGTAACACTGACTGAAATGCTGCAGCGCCCGCAAGGTCCCCCTGCTCAAGAAAGCACATATACATGCCCATCTGAAGTTTGCCATTGAACATCTGAATGATTCAGAGGACAACTGGGTGAAAGTGTTGTGGTCAGATGAGACCAAAATGGAGCTCTTTGGCATCAACTCAACTCGCTGTGTTTGGAGGAAGAGGAATGCTGCCTATGACCCCAAGAATACCATCCCCACCGTCAAACATGGAGGTGGAAACATTATGCTTTGGGGGTGTTTTTCTGCTATGGGGACAGGACAACTTCACCGCACGAAAGGGATGATGGACGGGGCCATGTACTGTCAAATCTTGGGTGAGAACCTCCTTCCCTCAGCCAGGGCATTGAAAATGGGTCGTGGATGGATATTCCAGCATGACAATGACCCAAAACACACGGCCAAGGCAACAAAGGAGTGGCTCAAGAAGAAGCACATTAAGGTCCTGGAGTGGCCTAGCCAGTCTCCAGACCTTAATCCCATAGAAAATCTGTGGAGGGAGCTGAAGGTTCGCGTTGCCAAACGTCAGCCTCGAAACCTTAATGACTTGGAGAAGATCTGCAAAGAGGAGTGGGACAAAATCCCTCCTGAGATGTGTGCAAACCTGGTGACCAACTACAAGAAACATCTGACCTCTGTGATTGCCAACAAGGGTTTTGCCACCAAGTACTAAGTCATGTTTTGCAGAGGGGGTCAAATACTTATTTCCCTCATTAAAATGCAAATCAATTTATTACATTTTTGACGTGTTTTTCTGGATTTTTTTTGCTGTTATTCTGTCTCTCACTGTTCAAATAAACCTACCATTAATATTATAGACTGATCATTTCTTTGTCAGTGGGCAAACTTACAAAATCAGCAGAAGATCAAATACTTTTTTCCCTCACTGTACAGAATGGTGTTGTCTGCGTAGAGGTGGATCAGAGAATCACCAGCAGCAAGAGCAACATCATTGATGTATACAGAGAAGAGAGTCAGCCCGAGAATTGAACCCTGTGGCACACCCATAGAGACTGCCAGAGGTCCGGACGACAGGCCCTCCGATTTGACACATTGAACTCTATCAGAGAAGTAGTTGGTAAACCAGGCGAGGTAATCATTTGAGAAACTAAGGCTGTCGAGTCTGCCAATAAGAATGTGGTGATTGACAGAGTCAAAAGCCTTGGCCAGGTCGATGAATACGGCTGCACAGTAATGTCTCTTATCGATGGCGGTTATGATGTCATTTAGGACCTTGAGCGTGGCTGAGGTGCACCCATGACCAGCTCTGAAACCAGATTGCATAGCGGAGAAGGTATCAAGCTTAGATTGTAGGATGGCTGGGGTGTTAAGCATGACCCAGTTTAGGTCACCTAATAGCACGAGCTCAGAAGATAGATGGGGGCAATCAATTCACATATGGTATCGAGGGCACAGCTGGGGGCAGAGGGAGGTCTATAGCAAGCGGCAACAGTGAGAGACTTGTTTCTGGAAAGGTGAATTTTTAGAAGTAGAAGCTCGAATTGTTTGGGTACAGACTTGGATAGTAATACAGAACTTTGCAGGCTATCTTTGCAGTAGATTGCAACACCGCCCCCTTTGGCAGTTCTATCTTGGCGGAAAATGTTATAGTTAGTGATTGGGATTTCAGGGTTTTTCCTAAGCCAGGATTCAGACACGGCTAAGACATCCGGGTTGGCAGAGTGTGCTAAAGCAGTGAGTAAAACAAACTTATGGAGTAGGCTTCTAATGTTAACATGCATGAAACCAAGGCTTTTACGGTTACAGAAGTCAACAAATGAGCGCACCTGGAGAGTGGGAGTGGAGCTAGGCACTGCAGGGCCTGGATTAACCCCCACATCACCAGAGGAAGAGAGGAGAAGTAGGATAAGGCTACGGCTAAAGGCTATACGAACTGGCCGTCTAGCACGTTCGGATCTAGCACGTTCGGAACAGAGAGTAAAAGGAGCAGGTTTCTGGGCAAGATAGCATAGATTCAAGGCATAGTGTACAGACAAAGGTAAGGTAGGATGAGAGTACATTGGAGGTAAACCTAGACATTGAGTAATGAGGAGAGAGATATAGTCTCTAGAGACATTTAAACCAGGTGATGTCATCACATGTCAGAGGTGGAACAACATGGTTGGTTAAGGCATATTGAGCAGGGCTAGAGGCTCTACAGTGAAATAAGACAGTAATCACTAACCAGGACAGTAATGGACAAGGCATATTGATATTAGAGAGAGGCATGCGTAGCCAAGTGAACATATGGGTCCAGTGAGTGGTTGGGCTGACTGGGGACACGGCGATTTAGACAGTTAGCAGGCTGATGCTAACAAGCTAACAGTTAGTAGGCCGGGGCTAAACAAACTAGCAGTTAGCAGACCGGGGCTGGCAAGCTAGCAGTTAGTTGACCGGGTAAGCAAGCAAGCAAGCCGTTGGCAGACCGGGGCAGGCAAGCTAGCAGTTAGCAGACCGGGGCAGGCAAGCTAGCAGTTAGCAGACCGGGGCAGGCAAGCTAGCAGTTAGCAGACCGGGGCAGGCAAGCTAGCAGTTAGCAGACCGGGGCAGGCAAGCTAGCAGTTAGCAGACCGGGGCAGACAAGCTAGCAGTTAGCAGACTGGGGCAGGCAAGCTAGCAAGTTAGCAGACCGGGGCAGGCAAGCTAGCAGTTAGTTGACCGGGTAAGCAAGCAAGCAAGCCGTTGGCAGACCGGGGCAGGCAAGCTAGCAGTTAGCAGACCGGGGCAGGCAAGCTAGCAGTTAGCAGACCGGGGCAGGCAAGCTAGCAGTTAGCAGACCGGGGCAGGCAAGCTAGCAGTTAGCAGACCGGGGCAGGCAAGCTAGCAGTTAGCAGACCGGGGCAGACAAGCTAGCAGTTAGCAGACTGGGGCAGGCAAGCTAGCAAGTTAGCAGACCGGGCAGGCAAGCTAGCAAGTTAGCAGACCGGGGCAAGCAAGCTAGCAGTTAACTAGTTAGCAAGTTAGCCTTTGGGGGACGTCGCGATGGGGGTAAGTCTGTTTTTGCCTCTTCGTGCGGTGACGTCGATACACCAGTCGTGGAATTAGTAGGGTTCCAAGTAGCTCTAGGTAGCTAGTAGGCCGCGGTTAGCAGAATGGGCCTTCAGCGGACGTCGCGCCTGAGGGGCCTGTTGGAATCCTCGGGCAGATTATGTCGGTATTCCAGTCGTAGAGGATCGGCGGGGTTCCGTGCCCCGTACCGGCAGTAGAAGGGGTCCGGATATTGTAGCCCAGGAGTGGGCTTCGGTGGTAGCACAGGAGCCCTGGCCGGGCTAGCTTCAGGCTAATTGGTGCTTGCTCCGGGATGGAAACGCTAGCCAGGAGTAGTCACCCGGGATTGCGGTTAGCTAGTTGCGAAGATCCAGATAAAAATGTTAAGAGTTTGCGGTAGGAATCCGGGGATATGGGGAAAAAATAAATAAATAAAATAATAATAGGTCCGTTATGCTCACGTTGTTCGAACTGGCGACAGCTTTCCGAGCTAAAGGTTAGCTGATGACCGCTAGCAATGGTTTGCTGACTGATAGCTGGTAGGTAATTAGCTGGCTAGCTTCAGTTGAGGGATTCCAGATCCGAAGTAAATAGAAATACTTTAGAAAGAAAAACAGATCCACGCCACATTGGGTGAGGCGGGTTGCAGGAGAGTATTTAGAAGTTGAGGTTTAGGAAAATATTTTTAAAAGATATGCGAAGAAAAAGATGTAAAAAGATGGGACACGACAGGACAAAGACAAAGGCGTCTGACTGCTACGCCATCTTGGATTCTTTATTAACCAAACTGCAGTAAATATCGAAACAAATAAAAACACAACAGGCATTAGGGTAGTTAATAACATTCAACAGGTTTCATCAGAAAATTCAGCATGTCATCAAACTGTAGGAACATTTTCCAAGGGTATTTAGAATGCTAGAACAGCTGTAACTACAGCACTTGTGTCAGCACGACTATCCTTCTTCTCAGGAGCACCATATTCATTCATTCATTCATTGTTTTCTTCCTAAGAGTCTGGCCCACATGTAACCGATGTGAAATAGCTAGTTAGTTAGCGGTGGTGCGCGCTAATAGCGTTTCAATCAGTGACGTCACTCGCTCTGAGACCTGAAGTGGTTGTTCCCCTTGCGTTGCAAGGGCCGCGGCTTTTGTGGCGCGATGGGTAACAATGCTTCGTGGGTGTCAGTTGTTGATGTGTGCAAGGGTCCCTGGTTCGAGCCCAGGTTGGGGCGAAGAGAGGGACGGAACCTGAACTGTTACACACACACATCTCTCTCAACCTCTACGTGGCAGGTTATCACATGCTGTGGGGTGTGGAATCATCAAACTGAGACCAGTGGATGTCATCTCCAGAAGGCCAGAAAATTCTGTTTGGTCCTACACGATGCATACATTTCAGTTGTACACTCATTTAATCCATGCCGAGGATGATGCCTGGATGAAGGTCAGCATTATATTCCTCTACACACCACTGACCAAGAGACCTGGATTTCCCCACTAGATTTCATCCACAGCTTGTGGATTTGCCTCATTGGCTGGCTGTTCTGGAGCAGCCAGGACCTTCTGCCTGAAACTGAAGCGCTGTGTGTTAAAGCATGTACAGTTTAGCTCCTTCTTTGTTGAACAAAGACAGCTGACATCACGATACATCAGCTCACCAGAAGCAAGGATGATATTCTCATGGTGGAGGGCACCGCTTTTATCGGGCTTGGCATCATCTCCATCGCACGTTCAACATCGGCACTCTTCACAAAGAACAGCTTCACTGACGTGTTTGTCTCACGGAGGGCTTTGTAAAGCTCCTGTGCATCACTGATATCACGGCCCTTAGCCACCAACCTGTCTGCCGTTCTCTTCAACGTTCCTCCCACACCATCAGGAGCCCCTTTTCCATGGTTTGACTCAAAAAAGTTCCATGTTGTTCGAACTGGCGAGAGCTTTCGTGTAATTATTTTTGTGAAAAGCAGGAAGTTGCCTCTCTGCTTATACTGTGTGCAAGGCCCATCAGTAAAAAAGTGCAATACAGACACTTGTGGATGTGTGTCCTGAAGGTAGTCCAGCACTGGATGGAGGTATTTTCCATATAGCAGGGGGCCTTTGTGCCTAGAGGGGGAGATGGTTGTGTAGCGTACTGGCTCCTGTTGGTCAACATACAGTACCCCAGTATGTAGAGAGGGCCGCTGGTGTGGGGCCCCAAAGTCAACAGCTTGGATCTCCCATGTGTATCTGCAGACATAGTTGTCTGAAGAGTCCACATGGATCAAGGCCTCCTCCATTGCCATGTTTTTCCTGAGCTCACGACAGTAGGTGTATTGCTGTTTAATGTTGAACAGGTGTTTTCTTAAACTTGTGAATGTAGTTGTGGAGCAACTCAGTAAGGTTCTCCTGGGTGCTCTCAACACTTTTCTTGACAGTGATCCTTTCTGTGAAACCCTTTATCTCGTGGTCTTTTTTTCAGTAGCCTTGTCTTCTGTGACCCACTGGAGAAAGGAAACTTTTGCCATAACATCATATGTAGTGGAGAGGGGGACACACTTTTGTTTGCACAAAGCACACTCCCCGTACATGCACTTCTTGCTAGAGGATTCGCAGGATACCATCTCGGTCAAGCTCTCCAGATTTGAGGTCTCAATTACCTTCAGGAGATTCAGCTTCTCAGCCACAAATCTCAGATTCTCATGGATCTTACATAAGCATGTGTCTCGGTCAGACATGGAAGGGTGAACAACCCAAAAAGGTCTCAGGTGACAAAACAGAGCATAAGAGAGATTCTCAGGGTTCTTTGATAAAAATCTTCTGTGCAGGTTTTTAATGGTGTCCTCCAGGAACCTTTTTTGCATCTTGACTTTCTGCACTGTGATAGTTTGTTTCCTCCCAGTTGTGATCCGGCTCACATCATCTCTCAAAAAGAATGACTTCACCTTTCTCTGGAATGCATCGGTGTGCCGGTTAGTGTGCTTCCTTTCAAAGGTGCGTAGGCATTGCCTCTCCAGATGTCTCCAGCGTTGGTTTGAAAAGCATAGGGCATGCTCTGCAAATCTCTGTCATTTATATTTTCTGACAATCTTCCCTGTTATCACTTTTGAAATGATTTTTCATCCCAGCACATTTTTATATTCATTTCCCAAGTAAAAATGACGTGAAACGCCTGGGGGACATGACACAATTCTTAATGTCAGTTACAAAATAAGATGTTTTAATAAGAAATATTAAATTAATGCTATATTTATTTAAATTCATTATACTGGATATTTCAATTTATATACAAAATCTTTTAACATTTCATTTTGGTGACGCAATACTTGAAATATAATATAAAAGTCAGAGGGACTGAAATATTACCCAGCCCGAGAATGACCCACTTGTATTCAACACTGAACTGTATCAACCACAGGAGGTTGGTGGCACTTTAATTGGGGAGGACAAGCTCCTGATAATGGCTGGAGCGGAATAGGATGGAATGGTGTTAAATACATCAAACACATGGTTTCCATGGTTTCCTTGAGTTTGATGCCGTTCCATTCGCTCCGTTCCAGTCATTATTATGAGCCGTCCTCCCCTCAGCAGCCTCCACTGGTGTCAACTTATTTAGAGTTGAGTTTTATTCCAGTACACATGGCAGCTTCAAGATGAATTGTGTATACAACAAGGAATTCACTAATTTAAAATAAATCTATACATAATTTCTTTGCATTAGGCCTATAGGTCTATATTTCCCATTTTGATGTAACACAATCATAACAAATAAATATATTTGATCCCTGGTTCAACAGACCCTGGCCTATATAGAAAGCTTTCCAGAACGTGACAGCGGTATTTCAGAGTACATCCCAGTATTACATGACTATCCCCACATCACAATACAGATCATAAGAAGAAGCAGGAGTTAAACTGGTCAAACAAGTTGGAGGAGACATTTGGGCCTAACCTCTACGGTTGTTGTCTGGTTTATAGCTGTTCTGTCTTTGTATATTACACATCATTTGTACACTAGAGTGCACTATATGGGTCACATGCATATAGGCTAGGCTACAGTAAATATAGATATATTACAGGAGGTTGGTGGCACCTTAATTGGGGATCACAGGTCCATGGTAATGGCTGGAGTGAAATGAGTAGAATGGTATCAAATACCCTTCGCTCAATTCACTCCATTCCAGACATTATGAGCTGTGCTCCCCTCAGCAGCTTCCTGTGATATATGAACACTTGCAATCCTACTGGTGCTCGAGTGGCTATTAAGAACTTTTGACTTGGTCAGCCAAGACACATGTTATAATTGGAGTTACCGCTAAGTACGTTTACGGATTAATGCATATTCTTGTATTGATCCCAAGAGACATTTCATTGTAAAAGTCAGAGGCCACTTTTCAAATGTTCTATATTTCCCACCATCCTTCTTTCTATAATGCAGGCTATATGTGAAAGGATGGCTGCCATCGGACTAAGTCTCAAATGTTGTCAGGGGCTGGTATTTAACGCCTGATGTTTTGTCCTTGTAGAGCATCACTCCGCACAGCATGGCAACGGCTGCTACGATACACCCAACCATCAACCCCATGTTCATGTTGGTCACTGGAAAGACAAGAAAACACACAAACACCTTTTTATGCAGAGATGCTATTTCTTGTTGTAGATTCCACTGTAGAGGTCCTTCCTAAATGTGTAGTCATTTAGCAGACACTCTTATCCACAGCAACGTACACTAGTGAGAGCATACATCTTCATGTATTTTTTTCTTAATGGTCTCCCGTGGGATTTGAACCCACAACCCTGGCGTTGCAAGTGCCATGATTCACCAACTCAACTTCTGCAATATACTGTATCTTCAATAACTCGGAGTACAACGTTTGAATTGTAGCAATGGCTACAGCCGTTACCCTCAGGGTTAGCTTACCTGAGCTCTCTGAACTCCTTCTCAGGCGCAAAGGACCCTGGGAGATGTGGTGTTTGGCCGTTTGCATGGCGGCCTCTCTCTTGCGGTGGTGGTGGCCAGCAGGCTGGGGGGAGGTGGAGTTGACGCAGCCCTGGGCACACCGGGTGTTGGGGTTCCCAGCCTCACACAGGATCACTGAACAGCTGATGTACACCTATAGCCAGAGGGTTCAAAGGTCACTGAACAGCTGATGTACACCTATAGCCAGAGGGTTCAAAGGTCACTTAGCAGCTGATGTACACCCATAACCAGAGGGTTCAAAGGTCACTGAACAGCTGATGTACACCTATAGCCAGAGGGTTCAAAAGTCACTGAACAGCTGATGTACACCTATAGCCAGTGGGTTTAAAGGTCACTGAACAGAGAAGATATCACCCTTGATACGACCCTTGAATGATCCAGAAATCTGTCCCCATTTACCTGGTCGTGCATTCCGATGAATTTGAAAGCTTCCATTCCGAACTGGAAATGCCTCTGGTGACGGGGTGAGAAGATTTGAACCGTCTCGTCCACAATGCACCTGGTAAAAAAACAGACAGTTAAAACCTAGAGTAGAGTAAATATGTAAAGTACATACAGTAAGTGCAGTAAAACAATATTTTAGTCTAGAATATTCCCCAGCATCTATCACTCATCTCACAGCACTGACAAGTGTCCACCATGAGGTTGATGAATGCCTCAGTGTATATATATATATATATATATATTTTATGTATATATATATGTATATGTATATGTGTGTGTGTTTCCTTTCTCTAATCACCATTACTATTATTATTATTTGAATGTTATTGTTGATGTCTTTATCTCACTTTGCTTTACCAACAGTATCCTTGCCACTCGTGCTAATAAAGCTGATCTGAATGTGTGTGATCAGTCTCACCCGTTTTCTATGATGGGGTAGGTGGGGTGGTAGTTGGGGTTGTCGTACGGCGCCGCTCTGCAGGACTCCACGAAGAGCTCAGTGTTGTTCACAGTGGACACGGCCTCAATGTTCATGTAGATCATCTGCTTCACCACCACGTCTAACGGGTAGTCACGGGGATCCACCATATTGGTGAACTGGCTGGTCTGGTAGAACTCAAACTGGTAGGTGAACGTGCCGAAGCCTTTCTCCACCACCGTGATGCTGTCCCTGTGTGCAGTGAAGCCCAGGGACACGTTGCCCCGTTTGGCGTACTGGCAGTAGAACTGGATCTCCACCTGGTGGTGCCTGGTGATGATGTCGTTGGGGTTGTCGAAGGTGGTGATTTCGTTCTTGAAGATGAGGTTGTCGTCGTCCTCCTGGATTGAGAGAGATGGAGAGGAACATCATCTAGACAGTTACATTTGTGGGCACTGCCAGCACTGAACTTTACACACATCACCAAGATGTTGCTTTCTCTTTTGATGCAAAACTGTTCTGAGGGCAGATCTTCCCACAGGCAGCATGAAACCACCCCTCACCAAAACACTACATCTTGACCGTTTCTCTGAGGAAACCAATTCAAGATCTGTCAGCCTAGCTGGTGCCTTGGGGTGAATATCCCCTCCAACCAGGTTCAATATAGAGAACGCAGACAAACACCCAGGAGTGAATGGGTCTCACACAAAGAGGAATACTATACATGTGTCATCCCACTGTAATATTTGACATCTCGGAGGCCTCACCTCTATCTGAGTGCCACAGGCATTGAGGGGGATGACTCCAATGATGTGGGTGTTGTTAGAGAAGCGTTGCAGGTCGCAGGCAGAGTTACTGGGATCGTTGAGGCGGAGATGGTCCTCGTCAATTCCAGTAACAGAGGACTTCTCCACTTCTACCGTCATCTTGGTCTCATCACACACCACCTTGGCTTTGACTGTCACGGGAGACATTTTGTTATTGTTGTATTTCTTCCTATCTTTTGCATACATATCTTAACAAAACAATCCGACTGTGAACCATGATTTGAGTTGGTTGGGGTCATTTCGAGTTTCATTTTTATCTTTCCTTCATGTTTGGTGATTTCAGATGTGTTGTCAAGGCATAGTATGTATCATACAGTATTCACAGCTTCATCTGTTATCAAAGTGCACAATTATACAATAACACGCCACAGCATATTGTCCAATCACACGCCACAGCATATTGTCCAATCACACGCCACAGCATATTGTCCAATCACACGCCACAGCATATTGTCCAATCACACGCCACAGCATATTGTCCAATCACACGCCACAGCATATTGTCCAATCACACGCCACAGCATATTGTCCAATCACACGCCACAGCATATTGTCCAATCACACACCACAGCATATTGTCCAATCACACGCCACAGCATATTGTTGGTGGAAGAATGTACAAACCCTTTCTGCGTCCGACCTCCACCACAACACATCTCATCTCAGATTGATAAACACTAGATCTGAAAGTATTAGAGAAGATCACGGTGAACAACGGCACAATATTATTATGTATTATGAGTTTCTCTCTCTTATTATGTATTATTAGTTTCTCTCTCTCATGTGCGTTGGGAAATGAAATATCATAAAAAGAGGAAACTCCAGAGGGAAGTAGTAGAACGTACAGGAAGTAGCAGAACGTACAGGAAGTAGAAGAGCAGTTCTGGTGTTGTTTCTGGCATTATAAAACATAAGACCTACCCAGATAGCCCCTCAGTGATGAAGCAAATGGGGAAATACTCCCCCAGATTGTCCCGGATGGGTGTCCACCGGATGACAAACTCCCCCTGGGTAGTCATGTGATTGGTGATGTTCAGAGGTCCACTGACGATGACATCATTAATCCTAGAAAGGAGACAAAACGGAAAAGGTAAATGCTAGGTGGGATCCTTGGATGACCCAACCCTGAATCCTAACCCTAACCTTAACCTCTCCCCTAACTTAAACCACTGTATACATCAATGATGTCGCTCTTGCTGCTGCTGATTCTCTGATCCACCTCTATGCAGACGACACCATTCTGTATACTTCTGGCCCTTCTTTGGACTCTGTGTTAACTAACCTCCAGATGAGCGTCAATGCCATACAACTCTCCTTCCATGGCCTCCAACTACTCTTAAATGCAAGTAAAACTAAATGCATGCTCTTCAACCGATCGCTACCAGCACCTGCCTGTTCTGACCTAGAATACGTGGAAAACTACAAATACCTAGGTGTCTGGTTAGACTGTAAACTCTCCTTCCAGACTCACATCAAACATCTCCAATCCAAAGTTAAATCTAGAATCGGTTTCCTATTTCACAACAAAGCATCCTTCACTCATGCTGCCAAACATACCCTCGTAAAACTGACCATCCTACCGATCCTCGACTTCGGCGATGTCATTTAGAAAATAGCCTCCAACATTCTACTCAGCAAATTGGATGCAGTCTATCACAGTGCCATCCGTTTTGTCACCAAAGCCCCATATACTACCCACCACTGCGACCTGTATGCCCTCATTGGCTGGCCCTCGTTTCATATTCCTCGTCAAACCCACTGGCTCCAAGTCATCTATAAGTCTCTGCTAGGTAAAGCCCCGCCTTATCTCAGCTAACTGGTCACCATAGCAGTCTCTATCACTCCAGTGTTTAATTGCTAAATTGTAATTGTTATATTTCACCACTATGGCATATTTATTGCCCTACCTCCCTTATCTTACCTCATTTGCACACGCTGTACAGTGGGGGAAAAAAGTATTTGATCCCCTGCTGATTTTGTAAGTTTGCCCACTGATGAAGACAGGACCAAATTTTAATGGTAGGTTTATTTGAACAGTGAGAGACAGAATAACAACAAAAAAATCCAGAAAAACGCATGTCAAAAATGTTATAAATTGATTTGCATTTTAATGAGGGAAATAAGTATTTGACCCCCTCTCAATCAGAAAGATTTCTGGCTCCCAGGTGTCTTTTATACAGGTAACGAGCTGAGATTAGGAGCACACTCTTAAAGGGAGTGCTCCTAATCTCAGCTTGTTACCTGTATAAAAGACACCTGTCCACAGAAGCAATCAATCAATCAGATTCCAAACTCTCCACCATGGCCAAGACCAAAGAGCTCTCCAAGGATGTCAGGGACAAGATTGTAGACCTACACAAGGCTGGAATGGGCTACAAGACCATCGCCAAGCAGCTTGGTGAGAAGGTGACAACAGTTGGTGCGATTATTCGCAAATGGAAGAAACACAAAAGAACTGTCAATCTCCCTCGGCCTGGGTCTCCATACAAGATCTCACCTCGTGGAGTTGCAATGATCATGAGAACGGTGAGGAATCAGCCCAGAACTACACAGGAGGATCTTGTCAATGATTCCAAGGCAGCTAGGACCATAGTCACCAAGAAAACAATTGGTAACACTGACTGAAATGCTGCAGCGCCCGCAAGGTCCCCCTGCTCAAGAAAGCACATATACATGCCCATCTGAAGTTTGCCAATGAACATCTGAATGATTCAGAGGACAACTGGGTGAAAGTGTTGTGGTCAGATGAGACCAAAATTGAGCTCTTTGGCATCAACTCAACTCGTTGTGTTTGGAGGAGGAGGAATGCTGCCTATGACCCCAAGAACACCATCCCCACCGTCAAACATGGAGGTGGAAACATTATGCTTTGGGGGTGTTTTTCTGCTAAGGGGACAGGACAACTTCAACGCATCAAAGGGACGATGGACGGGGCCATGTACTGTCAAATCTTGGGTGAGAACCTCCTTCCCTCAGCCAGGGCATTGAAAATGGGTCGTGGATAGGTATTCCAGCATGACAATGACCCAAAACACACGGCCAAGGCAACAAAGGAGTGGCTCAAGAAGAAGCACATTAAGGTCCTGGAGTGGCCTAGCCAGTCTCCAGACCTTAATCCCATAGAAAATCTGTTGAGGGAGCTGAAGGTTCGAGTTGCCAAACGTCAGCCTCGAAACCTTAATGACTTGGAGAAGATCTGCAAAGAGGAGTGGGACAAAATCCCTCCTGAGATGTGTGCAAACCTGGTGGCCAACTACAAGAAACATCTGACCTCTGTGATTGCCAACAAGGGTTTTGCCACCAAGTACTAAGTCATGTTTTGCAGAGGGGTCAAATACTTATTTCCCTCATTAAAATGCAAATCAATTTATTACATTTTTTACGTGTTTTCTGGATTTTTTTTGTTGTTATTCTGTCTCTCACTGTTCAAATAAACCTACCATTAAAATTATAGACTGATCATTTTTTTGTAAGTGGGCAAATGTACAAAATCAGCAGGGGATCAAATACTTTTTCCCCCCACTGTATATAGACTTTTTTTGTAATTGTGTTTTTGACTATGTTTGTTTATTCCATGTGTAACTCTGTGTTGTTGTTTGTGTCGCACTGCTTTGCTTTATCTTGGCCAGGTCGCAGTTGTAAATGAGAACTTGTTCTCAACTTGCCTACCTGGTTAAATAAAGGTGAAATAATAAATAAATAAATAAAAAACCTTACTTAACCTCAACCCTTACCTTAGCCGTTTTTAAATTGCAACTTACGTGGGGTGACATCAGAGTCGGATGTCACAAGCATCTCACTTAGCAAAGAGACAGCCACACCAATCCAGATCAATCACAGAAAATACATTTACTCTTAATTGGAAAACTCTTGCTTTTCTTAGACCTTTTGGTGAACTTATACAGTAGGCTGCCTTAAGCCAAATAATTGATTGCAGAAGAAAATATTTGTAATCGCTGAAAAAGTACTACAGGTGATAACGTTTTTAGTTAAAGCCAGGACGCATTGTTAAAATCAGGACTAAACTGTTACAGCCAGGATCTATTGTTAAAATCAGGACTAAACTGTTACAGCCATGATTTATTGTTACAGCCAGGACGCATTGTTAAAATCAGGACTAAACTGTTACAGCCAGGATCTATTGTTAAAATCAGGACTAAACTGTTACAGCCAGGATCTATTGTTAAAATCAGGACTAAACTGTTACAGCCATGATCTATTGTTAAAATCAGGACTAAACTGTTACAGCCAGGATCTATTGTTAAAATCAGGACTAAACTGTTACAGTCAGGATGCATTGTTAAAATCAGGACTAAACAGTTACAGCCATGATCTATTGTTAAAATCAGGACTAAATTGTTACAGTCAGGACGCATTGTTAAAATCAGGACTAAACTGTTACAGCCAGGATCTATTGTTAAAATCAGGACTAAATTGTTACAGCCAGGATCTATTGTTAAAATCAGGACTAAACTATTACAGCCAGGATCTATTGTTAAAATCAGGACTAAACTGTTACAGCCAGGATCTATTGTTAAAATCAGGACTAAACTGTTACAGTCAGGACGCATTGTTAAAATCAGGACTAAACTGTTACAGCCAGGATCTATTGTTAAAATCAGGACTAAACTGTTACAGTCAGGACGCATTGTTAAAATCAGGACTAAACTGTTACAGCCAGGATCTATTGTTAAAATCAGGACTAAACTGTTACAGCCAGGATCTATTGTTAAAATCAGGACTAAACTGTTACAGCCAGGATCTATTGTTAAAATCAGGACTAAACTGTTACAGCCAGGATCTATTGTTAAAATCAGGACTAAACTGTTACAGCCAGGATCTATTGTTAAAATCAGGACTAAACTGTTACAGCCAGGACGGACTGTTACAGCCAGGATGACCTGTTACAACCAGGAGTGCATGCACTAGAAAATTAATCCTGTGTATAATACTGTAGCATAGACTATCATGGATGTTGTCTCTTACGTTGAGTGTGTAGCCTCGGCCTTGACCCTGAACTCCAGCTCTTTGTTGACCTCGGCATGGAGATGTTCTCCGTTGTGTGGTGTTGGCTGCACGAACCTGGGCAGGTACATACCCTCATCACAGGACGGAACAATAGAGTCCACTGAGGTGGAAAAGAACACAAACGTACACAAGTAAAGGCCAATACTTCACAAATAAATGCCATGTTTGATGTTGTTTAAAGAATAAATATGTCCAACCCTCCATCCAGGGGGCAGCAGGTAGCCTAGTGGTTAGAGCGTTGGGTTAGTAACCAGTAGGTAGCCTAGTGGTTAGAGCGTTGGGTTAGTAACCAGCAGGTAGCCTAGTGGTTAGAGCGTTGGACTAGTAACCAGCAGGTAGCCTAGTGGTTAGAGCGTTGGACTAGTAACCAGCATGTAGCCTAGTGGTTAGAGCGTTGGACTGGTAACCAGCAGGTAGCCTAGTGGTTAGAGCGTTGGACTAGTAACCAGCAGGTAGCCTAGTGGTTAGAGCGTTGGACTAGTAACCAGCAGGTAGCCTAGTGGTGAGAGTGTTGGACTAGTAACCAGCAGGTAGCCTAGTGGTTAGAGTGTTGGGTTAGTAACCAGCAGGTAGCCTAGTGGTTAGAGCGTTGGACTAGTAACCAGCAGGTAGCCTAGTGGTTAGAGCGTTGGGTTAGTAACCAGCAGGTAGCCTAGTGGTTAGAGCGTTGGACTAGTAACCAGCAGGTAGCCTAGTGGTTAGAGCGTTGGGTTAGTAACCAGCAGGTAGCCTAGTGGTTAGAGCGTTGGGTTAGTAACCAGCAGGTAGCCTAGTGGTTAGAGCGTTGGACTAGTAACCAGCAGGTAGCCTAGTGGTTAGAGCGTTGGGTTAGTAACCAGCAGGTAGCCTAGTGGTTAGAGCATTGGACTAGTAACCAGCAGGTAGTCTAGTGGTTAGAGCATTGGACTAGTAACCAGCAGGTAGTCTAGTGGTTAGAGCGTTGGGCCAGTAACCAGCAGGTAGTCTAGTGGTTAGAGCATTGGACTAGTAACCAGCAGGTAGTCTAGTGGTTAGAGCGTTGGGTTAGTAACTGGGTTTAATCCCCGAGCTGACAAGGTAAAAATCTGTCGTTCTGCCCCTGAACAAGGCAGTTAACTCACTGTTCCCCGGTTGGCCGTCTTTTTAAATAAGAATTTGTTCTTAACTGACTTGACTAGTTAAATAAAGGTTCAAGACATAATAAAATCCAATGCATTGTTAACCATCAGAAGAGGAGTCTCTCACCCAGAAGAGAGAAATGCAGAGGGAGTTTGCTGAGGGGAGCAGTGGAGGAATACAGGCTTCCTGGGGTGGTGGTGGGCCAGGTGGTGGTGGTAGTGGGCCAGGTGGTGGGGGTGGTGGTGGTAGTGGGCCAGGGGGTGATGGTAGTGGGCGTGGTGGTAGTAGTGGGCCAGGGGGTGGTGGTGGTGGTGGTGGTAGTGGGCCAGGGGGTGGTGGTAGTGGGCGTGGTAGTGGTAGTGGGCCAGGGGGTGGTGGTGGTAGTGGGCCAGGGGGTGGTGGTGGTGGTGGTAGTGGGCGTGGTGGTGGTAGTGGTAGTGGGCCTGGTGGTGGTAGTGGTAGTGGGCCTGGTGGTGGTAGTGGTAGTGGGCCTGGTGGTGGTAGTGGGCCAGGGGGTGGTGGTGGTAGTGGGCCAGGGGGTGGTGGTGGTAGTGGGCCAGGTGGTGGTGGTAGTGGGCCAGGTGGTAGTGGGATAGGAGACGGTTGTTTGGTAGCTGGAGCGTCGGTGTCTCCCTGCATGAAGCGGTGCCCTGGAGGAACTAGAGCCATCGGTGTAGGACAGGGTGATGTGTTGGTTAGGAAAGTCCTCTACAACTAGCTCAAACCCGTAGACGCCACTCGTTGAAGTGTAGCCGTATTGTAAGGAGCAAGAGCCCTAACAGTGAAGAGGTTAGAACACAAATGGAATAGCTGGTTAAGACCAAAGACAATATGCAATATTATGTAATCCCATATAGATTGAATACAAATGAGTTGTGGTTTATGTTGTAATGTTTTGGTCTCAACGTGACAGCCCAGTACATCGTGGAGTATATCAACAATCACATGAGATTCAAGGTGTTGGAAATAACTGCCCACACCAACCTGATCCAGGTAGAAACCTGAAGGCTGGTCACACCTATCGCACTCAGGTCTGACCAATCCGTATCTGCATCTGACACGATCACCGTCAGGGTCAAAGGCCATAAGGTTGTAGGACCTCTGACAGTTCTGGGGAACACTACAATGACATGAGTCAGAAATAGGACATCTGAAATGAGTAAACTCTAAGGGCTCTATTTTAACAAACCTAACACAGCGGTCAGTCTAAGAGCTGGCAGGAGAGCTACAGGTTCGGAGGCGCGTCAGAAATATTTTTGTAACGATCGTCGTGCAGGAAGGAAGAAGTGGACCAAGGCGCAGCTGGGAGCGAACACATGTTATTTATTACAGACTGAAATAACACGGTCAAAACAGAGAATAAACGTATCGTTACTGCTCCAACAAAAAGAGACAACACCCCACAAACATCGTGGGGGGAAAAGGAACTTAAATGTGATTCCCCAATCAGAGGCAACTAGCGACAGCTGTCTCTGATTGGGAATCGACAGAACCCAACATAGAAATAAGCCCCAAAGCAAGGCTATACCAAAAACATAGAAAATAAACTATAGAAATGCCACACCCTGACCAAAATAGAAGAGTTCACCTGGTCAGGGCGTGACATTTTTGCTATTTTCACCACCACAATTTTAGGCGCAGTTGTTGGCAGTGGTGCGAAAAGGGGCTGGGCCTTGATTTGTATTTATGTAATTTATTTAACCTTTATTTAACTAGGCAAGTCGATGAATAAACCAGTTGTGGGTGTGTCGAGGCTTGACCCCTCACTGGCCAATCAGAACGTGTTCCATGGCTAAACATGTGGTTGCTTCAAGTTGTGTATTTACGGTATTTTATATATTTATTGCGTTGTCATCAACTCCAGTTAGAATGTTAGTCCGTTACAGCCTCATTAGTTAAATAGCCTGATCCATGTTTGCAGAAAACAGTATGTTGAACATGTTTACAGTCCACATTGTTCTAATTGTATTGCTTCAGTATGGAAATGAACATAGGCTATAGCCTGTGCACTGATATAGGGGCAAGGCCTACTGTAAATTGCAGTCTGGACATGGACATGCCAAAAGAACGGACCGGTGTGGGGGCTGCCCCTGGACACACCTGAAACATGGCCACCTCGCCCACTTTAACACAAGTGAGCTGACGTTAAACAGGTCAATTGCTGATGTCAGGGCTGGAAAATGCTATTGCGCTATTTTTTACATAACGAAATTGCGAACTAACTTGAGTTTGATACTTGCGCCTCCTTCCCGCCAGCCAAAAAATGTAGGAATTTGTCTAATTAGGATTTCAATAACCTATGTTGTATATAAAATAACTGATCGTTTCAAAGAGGTAATGTATAGGGAGTCAGAAAGTTGTTACCGTATGAAAGGAAGAATGGCTGTGACTGGAGATCTGTTGGGTTCACCAGTATCAGATCTTGTTCCCAGATCCACTTGTGTTTCCAGGCTCCAAGATCCAAGACCGTTTACTGTGGGGATCCAACAGCAGCTGTTCTGTCTGTTACAACAACAACACATCTTTAGATAAGTGGTCACTTGGGCTGGAATGTTATCAAACCCACCATAGCAATATCCTTTACCGAGTGTCTTTGTCACGGTCTTTAAAAACAACTCAGAGGGGAGTCTACCTTGTAGAAGTAGGTTTTAACAGTATAGTTAAACCCAATATACCAGATGTGAGTTTAACATGAGTCATTGTGCACAATGCGTGTTCAATAAATTGAGTAGATGTATTTCATAACAAACTTACACCAATTGAAAAGGTTTATCACTTGGGATATCTTTGGTCTCAACAGTTTCCGTTTCACACCACTGGTTGTTGTAGCCACTCCGTCCTCTGCTGCTGCTGTCAATTGTGCCTCTGACATCTTTGACAGAAGAGCCGCAGTTCCCTGTGGAACAATACCAGCCCTCGTAATCACACTGATCATGGGTATTCTTGTAGCGGAAATCCACCTGGGGAACAGAAAGTCACATTGTCATGGGGCAAAAAAACATCATTTGACTGATGAAGCCTAATTAAACTGATGTTTTCAAACAGCTTTGGCAGAACAATTGTTTCAATCTCACCAGAATCATGTCAATATTTCCAACAGAGACTGAGATAGCATTTGATCTGTGATAACTGGCAGATTATTACAGATTAGCACTCACTCACTGCAGTTGGAGATTTGCGCCATATAAATGTTTAGCATTTTTAATATTCTGATATTAACGATAAAGACAAACAGGAAAAGAGAAATGGGTAATATTTACTCTACATAGAAAATACTCAAACAAACCAATCAGCAGCAGCTACATCTTGGATGAAGTGGGGTTGTTTTACAGCCAAGTGGTTGGCGTGGAATTCTATAGATTTTCATAGACAACATTATACGCGCGTGAAAGATAAGTACTCGCTGGGACTTCTTCTTCGGTTGGACCTTGTGTACAATTGACGATAGAAATAAATGTAATGTTTAAGAGCTTGTCTCAATAAAGGACAACAGGGGGGACCATTCTTTCACACATTTGGATCCACGGTTCTATAAATCTATTGTTAATTTCTCTAATGGCAAGACGTCTGCAACCTGTTTTAACCTGTTTTAATTGAAAAGTGGGTGGCTTGTCATTTTTTTCCAAAATACAAGAATACATTTATTTGCAAAGTAGGAAATTGTTATCAGCAGCAACCTTAGCTTGTCTGAGTCAAGCGTGGAATCTGGCATGTAATTAAGGAGGTAACGCCTGGAGATTGTTCTAACTCCATGTCTAATATTATCTGAGCGGCTGTATGGATAGAGCGCCAGAAATCCACTAACTTACTGCAATGACAGAATCGGTGCACAGCGGTTCCTTTGTCTGTCCTACACATGCACCAGATGTGTTAAGGGTTTAGACCAGTGAAACATGTTCACCTGTTACTTTCAGACTGAATAAAACAAATGGAAAAACAAACACACTAAGAAAAAAATGACTTGAAATAGTGTTTGTTTTCTTTTATTCCCTTCTGAAAATACCAGATGCTCATTTTGCATTGATGCAAAAGCTTAATACATCTCAAATGTATTTATTCTATAGCCTCTTATGTCTCAATAATTTAATAAGAACAAAACTTTGCATTCCATGAATTAAAACATAAATACTCATATGTTAAATAAAACAATAAATGGTGATTGAATATAATTGATATAAATTCACAATTATTGCAATCACTCTCATTAATATACCGTATAACAATGAATTGTATTGGAATAGACATGATGTGTAGTCCTTACGGTGAAATGCTGAGTGACGAGCCCTTAACCAACAACGCAGAGTTTAAAAAAGTAACAACAATTTGCTAAATTAACTAAAGGAAAAATAGTAACCCAATAAAATAACAGTAACGAGGCTATATACAAGTGCAATGTGTACGGGGTAGTCGAGGTAATTGAGGAAATATGTGCATGTAGGTATTAGGGATAAAGTGACAATGCATTAATAATAAACAGATAGTAGCAGCATATGTGAAGAGTGTGAAGGTGTGTGTGTGTGTGTGTGTGTGTGTGTGTGTGGTTAGAGTCCAACCTGTCTGCAAGAGAGTCAGTGACAAAACATATAGTAAATAGTAATAAAATAAGGTAGTCAATGTAAATAGTCCTGGTAGTCATGTGATTAATGGTTCAGCAGTCATATGGGTTGGAGCCTTTTGGTCCCAGACTCGGTGCTTTGGTACTGCTTGCAGTGCGGTAGCAGAGAGAACAGTCTATGACTCAGGTGGCTGAACTATTGGGTCACTAATGCTGCGTTTACACAAGCAGCCAAATTCTGATCTTATGCCATGAAATAATCTTTTGTCCAATCAGATCAGATCTTTTGCCCATAATTGGGCAAAAGATCAGAATTGGGCTGCCTGTGTAAACGCAGCCAATGATCCCCTGAATATCTCTCACCTTGAATGTTCCATCAGCGTTCCTCCCTTTGGGGGTGAAGGACATGGCGCCTCCATAGAAGTGTCCTGCTGAAGCCAGGGAGACCAGTAGCAGCAGATGCAGCAACACCGGTGTGGAGGGGGACATGATGCCTGGATCTCTCTGGAGGATTCCTCTCTACCTATCTAACCCACAGCATCCAACCTCCAAACCTTTATACCTTCTCAGACACGCCATCCATTCAGGAGGAATGTCAGAGCAGATGCCAACGTTGTTTCCTTTGTCACTCACCCTGGACATGTTCTCTTTATGACAGGTGTAACTGGTTTTAATGAACTGGAAAACAAAGGCTAAAATACTTTTCGTAACAACCTGAAACGAAAGGGGAAATTAAGTTGTGTGTTATGGGGATTCTGCATATCTTGAACTTTTCTCTGCTAATCTCTTAAATTGGCCTCATTTACATTTTCTATTTACATGTTAGTCGTTTAGCAGACGCTCTGATCCAGTGCCACTTACAGGAGCAATTAGGGTTAAGTGCCTTGCTCAAGGGCACATCTATAGATTGTTCACCTAGTCGGCTAGTAAGCATTTGCACCAGTACTATGCACTTATGACACATGAAAGGTATTTCAATTAAATACAAATAAATGATGAGACTAAATAATGAAGATTAAGAAAGATTAAGTTTAATACAAGTATTTCACACCAGAATGTTGGTCCATTTTAATGACATGTATTTCACAACTCGTGCTGTTACCACTGTAGATAATGGTGAGTTTATTGATTCATGAGTAGGTTTTCATTATGTGTTTGGTTTGGGTTATTGTGTCTGTGGGGGGGAATGGCCCCAGCAATTCAAAATGTATGGTACACAATGCATACTGATCATAACGGTGCAAAACTTGCCTATGAAAATATAATGCATTGGTCCTGCTACAGATTACTTTGTAAATACATCCTTCATTCCCTCCTTGGGTAGGCTGGATAGGTGAAAACAGCCATCCACTACCCTTTCACCAATCCAATCTATATTCACCCATGGTATTGCTCCTTGAGGTGTTCTAATTCTCTTTCCACGCCTGTTACCATGGTGAGGATTACACAATCAAAAAAAGGATGCTTTTCATGGTAATTCATGACAATCACCTTTAAATCAATGTGTGAATCAAAAGCATGTTTTTATACTTCTTCTCTGTCCCTATCAGATGTTTTTATCTGTTTTCACATTGTTTAACTGCAAATCTACCATTCCAGTGTTTTAATTGCTATTTTGTATTTACTCCGCACCGTGGCCTTTTTATTGCCTTTACCTCCCTTATCTGACCTCATTTGCTCACATTGTATATAGACTTGTTTTTGTACTGTATTATTGACTGTATGTTTGTTTTACTCCTGTCACGTCCTGACCAGTAAAAGGGGTTATTTGTCATTATAGTTGGTCAGGGCGTGGCAGAGGGTGTTTGTTTTGTGTGTGTTGTTTTTTTGTTGGTTACTATCTATGTTTTCTATTTCTATGTTTAAATTCTAGTTTGTCTAGTTCTATGTTGGGATTGTTTGGGGTTGATCTCTAATTGGAGGCAGCTGATCCTCATTGCCTCTGATTAGAGATCATATTTAAGTAGGGGTTTTCTCATTGTGTTTTGTGGGTGGTTAATTCTTGTTTAGTCTCTGTACCTGATGGGACTGTTTTGTTGTTTGTTTGTTTATTTTGTTTATAGTGTGTTTTCTTTAATAAATTAAGAAAATGAGCACTTTACCCGCTGCGTTTTGGTTCCCCTTCAACGACGTTTGTGACAACTCCATGTGTAACTCTGTGTTGTATGTGTCGAACTGCTTTGCTTTATCTTGGCCAGGTCGCAGTTGTAAATGAGAACTTGTTCTCAACTTGCCTACCTGGTTAAATAAAGGTGAAATAAAATAAATAAATGGGTGGGTTGGAATCCATCTGACTAACAGCATGAAGATGTTCAACAAGATTAGGCCATGATGACGGGTGATTAATTATCTCAGCTCTCTTCTCAAACATCAGGTGAGGTGAAAAATGCTTCTTGAATAAAATAACATGCTGGGAACATAATAGGTCAAAGATGATTGTTTTATGCCCTGCCCCATTGTTTTCAGTAGATGTATCATGCTTCAGGAATGTTCCACAGGACTCAAGGATGTTGCTGGCAAGTCATTGAACTTGTTTGAGATGAAACCTATAGCATATAATCAAATAGCTTCCAAAGAGATGCTTAATCTGAGTTGGACAATACCACCTGAAAATAAACCCCTACATAACCACTTGACCCTACAATACTAAATACTTACAATAACAAAGGTTGTGCTGCACGATAGAGACACCAACTCATCCAGACAGTATGTGTTTTATAGATATTGAAGTGAACTAATTAATTCATACTACAGATTGTAAATGGAGGTAAATACACCTGTCTCCTTATATCTGAGTGAATTCAGTAGCTTTTCACACTCATGCACATTAACACAGATCATCACCAATCACCCAAACACTGATTGTCATGTGGACTTCAGTTGAAATAACAAGGGTGTTTCTCGGAACAAAAAACTGTGCCTGTAAACTGGTGACTATCCGTCAAGGTTCATTCAATCAATCAATCATTAGTTTGTGCCATACAGTGTGTGTTGTTTGTCATAATGTCGGTCTGTTGCTACCCAGGCTCCGTTCTGCCTTACAGTAGTCTAGGTGAAGCTCATGATTGAGGAAGTGTTTAATAACACATTGTTAATATCTCAATCCCACACAGTCATTCAAGGCATTCATCTGCAGACAATAGGGACCGATCAGATTTACTAGAGGGAAGCATTAGAGACTTGAACACCAGAAAAGCTGTAAATTATATTGTATTCAAGCTATTTTATGCATTGAGACTGGGCTACAACACAGGGAGATGTGATTTGGTTTCTGTGTTTCTAATGCAAATGTGAAGTATCCTGTTCATACACTACTGGTCAAAGGTTTTACAACACCTACCCATTCCAGGGTTTTTATTTATTTTTACTATTTTATACATTGTAGAATAATAGTAAAGACATCAACACTATGAAATAACACATATGGAATCATGTAGTAACCAAAAAAGTGTTAAACAAATTAAAATAAATTTGAGATTCTTCAAATAGCCACCTGTTGCCTTGATGACAGCTTTGCACACTCTTGGCATTCTCTCAACCAGCTTCATGAAGTGGTCATCTGGAATGCATTTCAATTAACAGGTGTGCCTTCTTAAAAGTTAATTTGTGGAATTTCTTTCCTTCTTAATGTTTTTTTTTGTGACAAGGTAGGGGTGGTTGTAACGCCCTGGCCATAGAGAGGGGTTTTTTGTTCTTTATTTTGGTTAGGCCAGGGTGTTACATTGGGTGGGCGTTCTATGTTCTGTTTCTATGTGTTTGTATTTCTTTGTTTTGGGCCGTGTGTGGCTCCCAATCAGGCACAGCTGAAGTTCGTTGTTGTTGATTGGGAGTCACACATAAGTGCATGTTTTTCCATTGGGGTTTTGTGGGTAATTGTTTCTGTCATTGTGTTTCACCTGACAGGACTGTTTGGCTGTCGGTTTTTTCTTGTTTTGTTTGTATAGTGTTCTTCCTTAATTAAAGATGATGAACACTAACTCCGCTGCGTTTTGGTCCACTCTCTCTTCAGACAGCCATTACAGAATTACCCACCACAAAAGGACCAAGCAGCGGAGGAAGGAGCAGCACCAGGAGAGCAGCATGATGGACTCATGGACGTGGGAACAAATACTGGACGGAGAGGGACCATGGACTCAGGCTGGGGAGTATCGCCTCCCGCAGTGGGAGATCGAAGCGGCGAGAGCGGAGAGGCGATGGTATGAGGAGAGAGAGTGCAACAGGCACGAGAGGCAGCCCCAAGATTTTTTTTGGGGGGGGCACACGGGACAGTCGGCGGTGCAGAGGTCGGAACCAGAGCCAGTCGGGTTGACGTTGGAGGTGAGCGAAGGGTGGAAAGCAGAGACAGTGAAGGAGTTGATGGGGAGATTGGAGGAGAGAGAGATGAGAGACCTGCTGGTTTGGTGTATAAGGCACGGCATTCTCCCTACGGAGCGTGTCAGTGAATTGATGTCACCTGAGTCAGTTCTCCATACTCGTCCTGAGGTGTGTGCTGGCCGTCTGTTGAAGACGCCCAGAAACAGGCCTCCTGCATGTCTTCCCAGCCCTGCACGTATGGCAGGGCCCAAAGGTATTTATCCAGGATGATCTTGTCGAGCATCGGGAGGGACGGTGCTTCTGTCAATAGCCAGCCCTTGGTCAGGCGCACCAGGTCGCTCATCTGAGCATGGGGGGAAAGGGTGGGGTCAAAGACCCAGTCGTGGAACAGTTGTGCACGGCGTGCGAGATTGAACCAATAACAGCTCAGTATCCCCCGTTTGAGTCCCTCATAATTCGCGGCCTGGTCAGTGATCAAATCCAAGTAGGCCTTCTGGGCCTTCCCAGAGAGGTAGGGTGGCAACAGGCTGACCCACTTGGGCTTGGGCCATCCTTTCCTCTGTGCCATCCTCTCAAAGGTGCACATATACAACTCCACGTCATCTTCCTCCCTTAATAATAACTGAACCAGGAACTGATTCAGGCCAGACTCCTGAGCCCTCCCAACCTTCAACTGGGCTACCTCCGCTACCAGTCTGCGGTTTTGTTGGTGCTGCTCCTCCAGTGCTTGCTCCTGGAGAGCCTGTTGCTTCTGCTGGCTGAGGATGAACTGAGCCACCAGCTCCTCCATGGTAACCTCCGTACGCTCGACCCCACGGCACCCAAAGTTTCTGAGATTCCCGCATTTTGCTCATAACGAGGTCGGCAGTAAAAGTCCAGGGAAAATCACGATGGATACATGTCACTTATTGCAAGGTTTTCCATTCTGATGACAAAGCAGAGCCTGGAGAATAAAGAACAGATTTTTATTTTACCTTTATTTAACTAGGCAAGTCAGTTAAGAACAAATTCTTATTTTCAATGACGCCCTAGGAACAGTGGGTTAACTGCCTTGTTCAGGGGCAGAACGACAGATTTGTACCTTGTTAGCGATTGATTAGCAATCGGGGGCCAATCTCTGTTGAAGCATAGTAAGATAATCAGAACCTGATCAGCTTCTGTGTTGTGTACCGCAGTCATCATATTAGGTATATCTAGGTGAAATGTCCAACTTCTTCCTGATCATCGGGACATGCTTACTTAGAGAAATCTATGTGAAATATCAATTTCTCTTGAAACAAGGACATTTTACTTTATCTTTTTTGTTTCCTTCGTTACAGGTTATGAGAATCTATCGTCTGAAGATGAAGCAATACCTGAAACGATACAAGATCACCGGGGAAGTGTTCATTAGAGAAGTCCTTATCCACTAGTGGAAAGGAAGAAGATTTCCGCACTACCAGCAGAATGTCAGAACATCATTTCTAATAGTTATCTATGTGGGACTGATACCAGTGTGGAAGAGATGGTCACTTTTAAAGGACTTGGTGAATGAGTACCTTGCCAATAGGACGATTGAATAATATTATTATCTTGTAGACAATAACTTTTTGGATGAGTTTCCTCCTAATACAGGATGTGGTAGGAATCGTAAGGGACATCATCATTACACCTGTTAATAATTATTTTCTGTAACTTTGTTTGAAATCTATTTCTTATTGCAACAGCAAGTAAAATATGCCCTTTGTGTTTTATAGAAATGCAAGGTGTTTAATGTGAATGACTTTATGATTAGTGCTAATATTTTTTTATACTATCTATTTCCCCACCAGTGCATTTTTCGTAACAAATTGGATAAAAATGATTGAAAATTGTCATGCAATATGTAAGAATTGCCGAAGCAAAAATCACAAAGAATGGCACTAATCCTGGAGGGGTTACTTGTCATGACAAACATGTATGGTATGACAATGAGTGGCAGGGAGTGGAATGTTAGCACAGACTGGACTTTCCAGGCTGAAATGTTCTGTTTCCATGTGAATTGTTGCATGTTATGTTGGCAAGCAACTGATTGTAAAGCATTTAATTGAGTCAACAATACCTGTTCCAGTAAACGCTGTCGAAATACCTTTTCCGGGAAACGATGTCAATAGATTGACATGATTGACATCGCTTACCCGAAAAGGTATTTTGACACCTCACTGGAACAGGTACTTCCTTGTGCATCCATGAATAGAAAAGGTTTTGAATTGTGAATTATTGCGGTCAAAGCGTGTCATGTTGGCTATGAGCCAATTGAATCGGAAAAGGACTTTTCAGTGAAAGAGTCACTCATATGTCTGGAATTTGTAGGCCTACCTG
This sequence comes from Salmo trutta, assembly GCF_901001165.1. Classification (NCBI taxonomy): domain Eukaryota; kingdom Metazoa; phylum Chordata; class Actinopteri; order Salmoniformes; family Salmonidae; genus Salmo; species Salmo trutta. The sequence continues at coordinate 2,922,522 of NC_042985.1, forward strand.
AGTCTCGTTCGTTAGGACACACCACATCTGTCCGTCTCTCTGTCTCTCTCTCTGTCCGTCTCTCTCTCTCTGTCCCTCTCGCTCTCTCTGTCCCTCTCGCTCTCTCTGTCCCTCTCGCTCTCTGTTCCTCACTCTCTCTCTCTGTCTCTCACTCGCTCTGTCTCTCTCTCGAAATAACCAAAACACAAGGTCAAACTGGTGTTGCTTACCAAAACGAGGGACAGTTTAAAGTGGCTTGAAAATCTATGGCAAGACTTGAAAATGTCTGTCTAGCAATGATAAATAACCAACTTGACCTAGCTTGAAGAATTTTTTAAAGAATAACGTGCAAATATTGTACAATCCTAGTGTGCAAAACTCTTAGAGATTTACCCAGAAATACTTGCAGCTGTAATCGCTGCCAAAGGTAATTCCAACATGTATTGACTCAGTGGTTTGAATACTTATGTAAATTACATATATCTGTATTTCATACTTTTGTAAAACTTTTCTAAAAACATGTCCCTTTGTGCTTATGGGGTAATGTGTGTAAATGGGTGAGAGAGAGACATCTATTTAATCCATTTTGAATTCAGGCTGTAACACAAAATGTGGAATAAGTCAAGGGGTATTGTGATGGAAATATTTATGTTTGTTCTTTTCTAATAACCAATTTCTGTGTTCATGCAAGTGACTGATTAAACATGCCTGGGAGAAATCTGCACTGTAGTATCTGCAATTTGGCAGTATCCCCAGACCCTTGTTTTGAGAACAATATCTCAGTTTCAAGGTCTCAGCTTGGAGAGAAGAAGCCTCGGGAGGTATTGGTCGGTCATATGATGACGAACAACGAATAAGCTAAATCATGCAAATATGACTTTCTGTGTAAGTATACAAGAGAACTGCTGATGGACATGTGTACTTGGTGCATTGAGTTGGTTAGAACCTCTATCGCACTGATAATAAAGGACGATTCATTTACAATTGACTTTGAGTGTCCCTGTGTAGAATTTCCACGACAGTATGAATACTTTCTGAAGACACTGATACTTTGAACAGTAAAGTGGAAGCATTTAAAGTATGCTGTCCTTTTCTTATTTGCCTGCATGTTGTCCTCCTACGATGGTCCATCCTCTAGAGTGAAGGGTGAAATTCCTCTTCAGATCTTTTCTTGCCTCAAAAGTCCCCACTCAAGGGCTCACATTACTGCAGGTGTCGCTTAACTATGTATTCAAGTTTCTATTATTTAACAGTTTTGGTGAATTAGTGTTTATTCCCGTGGCACTTTTAACATAGTCATTTGAATTAGAATATTTACAGTATTATCAGACCAGTGGTGGAAAAAGTACACAACAGTTATACTTGAGTAAAAGTTAAGAAACCTTGAGAAAACAACTCAAGTAGAAGTGAAAGTCACCCAGTAAAATACTATTTGAGTAAAAGTTTAAAAGTATTTGGTTTTAAATATACTTAAGTATCAAAAGTAAATGTAATTGCTCAAATATACATTAAGTATCAAAAGTAAAAAATAATTTCAAATTCCTTACATTAAGCAAACCAGACGGCCCAATTTTCTAGTTTTTAAAAATTTACTGATAGCCTCACGCTCCAACACTCAGACATCATTTACAAAAAAAGTTTGTACATTTGTGTTTACTGAGTCCGCCAGATCAGAGGCAGTAGGGATGACCAGGGATGCTCTCTTGATAAGTGCATGAACTTGACAATTTTCCTGTCCTGCTAAGCATTCAAAATGTAACAAGTCTTTTGGGTGTCAGGGGAAAAATTAGGGAGTTAAAAGTACATTATTTTCTTTAGGGATGTAGTGAAGTAAAAGTATAAGTTGTTAAAAATATAAATAGTAAAGTCAAGTACAGATACCCAAAAATCTTAAAGTAAAAATACTTTAAAGTACAACTTAAGTACTTCACACCACTGTAGCAGACTCAGAAACAAACCAATGGCGAGAGTGGCAGATAGTAGAGGTCATGACATAAACAAACAAATTCAGAGCTTGGGACTAAAACGCTCTACCTGCATAAAGATGATTCTGAGATAATTGGCTTTACATTTTCCTCATTGATTTGAATGGTTTCAGCTATTTTTATCTTGTATTCTTTTGAACATAACAACATGAATTGGGGTATTTAGAGTAATATATAGGTAGAGAACATTGAACAGAACAAGGCTAAATGTCAATAACTAAATTTGGACAAAAATACAGATAGAAGATTAAGGTCCCAAGCGCTCGAAATTGAACTCATTCAGTGTGGGCCAAACGCTCACAAAGTGTAGATCACTTGACATATCAAGTCAGAGGAACTGGACTCATCTCTGTATTTACACTGTAACAGCCTGGTAACTGAGGTCATTTAAACCTGCCATTACAATAATGATGATTATACACAAGTCATTCCCTCATTTTCCTGTCTGTCAATTGTAAACAAGGGCTTAAAACCTCTTAAGGACCGAACCCTTTTTTTAAATTTTCTACCTGAAATGACGTACCCAAATCTAACTGCCTGTAGCTCAGGACCTGAAGCAAGGATATGCATATTCTTGGTACCATTTGAAAGGAAACACTTTGAAGTTTTAGGAAATGTGAAATGAATGTAGGAGGATATAACACATTAGATCTGGTAAAAGATAATACAAAGAAAAAACATGTTTTTTATTTTTGTATTATTATTATTCCAGCCCAGGCGCAATGTAGTTTCTGGCCACTAGATGGTAGCAGTGTATGTGAAAAGTTTTAGACTGATCCAATTAACCATTGTATTTCTGTTCAAAATGTGGTATCAAGACTGCCCAAATGTGCCTAATTGGCTTATTAATAACTTTTCAAATTCATAGCTGTGCATCTATCTACAACAGGCAAAACTATGACGGAAGATGTGCTTCTGCATTGTTAAACATGCTAAATGGAGAAGACCAGGCTCCCTGCCCCTGTTTTGGTAAAAAGCTGAGGGACAGGGCTGGAGATATGTAACCACCCTCAAATTCATAGACGGAGCTATAGATGCAAGGATCCATAGCAAATAAACATGATTTGAGGCTATATAGTTTGTTTATATTTACTTTGTTTACAAACATCGAAGTAAAACAAGCTTATACTTTGGGTTCTGATGGGGGTACAACACTTGAACTAAACTCATGAGGAATTTATAAATATTCAAGAATCAATAAATATCATTAATTTATTAGTCATAAAATGATTGCCCCTTTAAAGCAGTTAATCATGTTTGAATGAGTGGTGAGGCAGAGAACAGTAAAAGAGGACTTTTGCCTAAAATGTATTTAATAAATACAGACTTATTTGCATAACAGGATTCCCAACAACAAAACATTTCTTCCACTTTCTTGATTCAGGAGTATCAAACAGTTGATCCAAATGTGTATATCACAGAAAAGTGAATAAGAATGAACCAAGTACATTTGTGTAGTAATGTTACCATATTCAGTATGTAAACAAGTGTTAATTTGTCTAGTTAATGTTACCGTATTCAGTATGTAAACTAGTGTTAATTTGTGTAGTTAATGTTACCGTATTCAGTATGTAAACTAGTGTTAATTTGTGTAGTTAATGTTACCGTATTCAGTATGTAAACTAGTGTTAATTTGTGTTGTAATGTTACCGTATTCAGTATGTAAACTAGTGTTAATTGGTGTAGTTAATGTTACCATATTCAGTATGTAAACAAGTGTTAACTTGTGTAGTAATGTTATCGTATTCAGTATGTAAACTAGTGTTAATTTGTGTAGTTAATGTTACCGTATTCAGTATGTAAACTAGTGTTAATTTGTGTAGTTAATGTTACCGTATTCAGTATGTAAACTAGTGTTAATTTGTGTAGTTAATGTTACTGTATTCAGTATGTAAACTAGTGTTAATTTGTGTAGTTAATGTTACCATATTCAGTATGTAAACTAGTGTTAATTTGTGTAGTTAATGTTACTGTATTCAGTATGTAAACTAGTGTTAATTTGTGTAGTAATGTTACCGTATTCAGTATGTAAACTAGTGTTAATTTGTGTAGTTAATGTTACTGTATTCAGTATGTAAACTAGTGTTCATTTGTGTAGTTAATGTTACCGTATTCAGTATGTAAACTAGTGTTAATTTGTGTAGTTAATGTTACTGTATTCAGTATGTAAACTAGTGTTCATTTGTGTAGTAATGTTACCGTATTCAGTATGTAAACTAGTGTTCATTTGTTGTTTAAAGTAAATCTGATTGTAAAACTAAAAGAAAGGTGTGCTTTACTTTTGGTAAACCAGAAGTGCGTTCAGTCACATGACCTTGGTCAGGCACAGCACAAATCCAGCTCCATTTCTCTAATCATATGCAATGAGAGCCTTGTGTTCTTCAGCTCTGCTCTTCTTCAAAAAATAGACCACGACCACAGCCAGCAGCATCAAGGTCATGATGAACAGCCCGGCGAAGACTATGGTTCCCATGTCCGATCTGAGAAAATGTGTAGCTTCCACATCTACAACAGGAGCGGCAATTAACAGCAAAAACAACCAAATACTGTCATCAGAGTAATGGGAGTTTATATTTGTTCATTTAGGAAAAAGCAGGCAAGGAAAGGCAGTCATGAAAAAGTATTGGGACACAGTCCATCCAGTCAGCATGTTTAGGGTTATGTTTTAGGTCTGGTTAACCCTATAACCTAATCCTAAATGTTTCAACATAATTGTCTGGGTCATACTGGTGTTTCTCTGGTCTAATCCTGATCAGAATGAACACTTTACTAAGAGGGTGAACGTTATTTATAATAACATTTACATGGAGAAAATCAGATCACTCTGAAATGAAAATGGATGGCCCTCCATTCAGCAAAATATACACTACATGGCTAAAAGTATGTGGACATCTGCTCGTCGAACATCTCATTCCAAAATCATGGGCATTAATATGGAGATAGCACACCCTTTGCTGCTACAACAGCCTCCACTCTTCAGGGAAATATTTCCACGAGATGTTGGAACATTGCTGCGGGGACTTGCCACAAGAGCATTAGTGAGGTCGGGCACTGATGTTGGCCTATTAGGCCTGGCTCGCAGTCGGCGTTCCAATTCATCCCAAAGGTGTTTGATGGGGTTGAGGTCAGGGCTCTGTGCAGGCCAGTCAAGTTCTTCCACACCAATCTCAACAAATCATTTCTGTACGGACCTCACTTTGTGCACGGGAGCATTGTCATGATGAAACAGGACAGAGCCTTCCCCAAACTGTTGCCACAACGTTGGAAGCACAGAATCGTCTAGAATGTCATTTTATGCTGTAGCGTTAAGATTTCCCTTCACTGGAACTAATGGGCCTAGCCAGAACCATGAAAAACAGCCCCAGACCTTTATTACTCATCCACCAAACTTTACAGTTGGGACTATGCATTCAGGCAGGTAGCGCTCTTCTGGCATCCGCCAAACACAGATTTGTCCGTCGGACTGCCAGATGGTGAAGCGTGATTCATCACTCCAGAGAACGCGTTTCCACTGCTCCAATGGTGGCGAGCTTCACACCACTCCAGCCGACACTTGGTATTGTACATGGTGATCTTAGGCTTGTGTGTGGCTGCTCGGCCATGGAAACCCATTTCATGAAGCTCCCAAAAAACAGTTCTTATGCTGACGTTGCTTCCAGAGGCAGTTTGGATCTCTGTGGTGAGTGTTGCAACTGAGGACAGATGATTTTTACGCGCTTCAGCACTCGCCAGTCCCATTCTGTGAGCATGTGCGGCCTACCACTTCCCTGCTGAGCCGTTGTTGCTCCTAGATGTTTCCACTTCACAATAACAGCACCTATAGTTGACCTTTAGCAGTGCAGAAACTTGACGGGCTGTCTTATTGGAAAGGTGGCGTCCTATGACGGTGCCTCTTCAGTAAGGTCATTCTACTGCCAATGTTTGGCTATGGAGATTGCATGGCTGTGTGCTCGATTTTATACATCTGTCAGTAACGGTGTGGCTGAAATAGCCGAATCCATTAATTTGAAGGGGTGTCCACATACTTTTGTACATATAGTGTATTTTCAACAATTTCAGTTATTTTACTGAGTTACAGTAAATCAGTCAATTTAAATAAATTCATTACGCCCTAATCTATGGATTTCACGACTGGGCAAGGGCAGAATCTTTGTGCTCTCTTTCTCAAGCTGAACAGAACATAGGCTATAGGCTAGTCTGACCGCAAGTTGGTGCATTTGTTGGACTAGGCCTAATCAAAGGAAGCCTTTGACTCTCTTCCTGAACTGCCACCATAGGCTAACAGAGCACAGCCATTGGTTAGGCAGCACACCATTTTTTATTTGGGGGGGGTCAACAAGAACAGAGCAGGCCGGGGCTCAGGGTTGGAATATCCATTGCAGTGGGTAATGTGTAATGCAGCCCAGTGTTATTTATACACTCCCAGCAGTGATCTGAGAAATATAACTTTGCTCTGTGCTTCTCTGAGCATGCACTTCGTAGCCTACAGGCTATGGATCATTTGATTGAGACCACTCTAAACAGCCTATAGGCTCACTTGATTTTCCGTGTCCAGTGGAGAATCAGAGATGAGGGGCGGCATCGGGCACATATCCATATATAGCCTAATAAGAAACTCATTCTAAAACACTGAAAAATATTTACATTTCACCAATTACATGACCCTCCCCTGGACTAGATGTCCAAAATCTTCCCCTTGACTGAAATTGGACCCTCCATAAATTGGACCCTACATAACCCTCCCCATTTTCCTCCAGGTACCAATTGTGTACATTTTGATCCATCCCTAAGAGCGGGGTAATTACCTCCACGGGTCTTTTCGTCTGCACCTGTCTTCTGGTCTGCACTGGGCTGGGCCTCTCTGACCACACGGAAAGGACCCTGGGTTATGTAGTGCCTGTCTGTCTCTCCGATGGGGAGATCTCGCCTGCGCCTCCGCGAGGCTGTGTTCAGGCAGCCCTGGCCACACCTAGAGTTGGGGTTTCCCACCTCACACAGGATGACGGTACAGGTGAGGTACACCTAAAGGAGGGACATGGGATGTAAAAGGGAGGTGACCATCCAAGAAGATTTTCCTAATACTGGATCAACATCCACAATCAACCATTTGAATTGATATTTGTGAAATAAACATTTAGGTTGAAAACTGTGTCTGAATAAGACCAAACCTGTGCATCTTGATGTCTTCAGGTGAATTCCACATTGATGCAACATGATAATACTCTAATAAAGTCAGTAAATATAAGAAAGAAAGAATGTGAAGACAAGTCATTTGGATGTTAAGTTTTACCTGGTCGTAGCTCCCAGTGAATTTGAAGGCCTGGACCTCAAAGTAGAATTGGGTTAGGTTACCGGGATAAACCTTGACCGTCTCGTCCTTTAGACACCTTCATTGTAAAAGAAAGAAAGAAAGTACATTTTACTGAGACAGGATGGAGACAAATGAACTCATGATTACGTTTGTGTAATCTCTCAGTCCCATTTGAAGCTTGCCAATAGCATTATGTGCTGCTCTTTGTCAATAAAGACTGATAGACAAACAGCAATTGTGGAAAACAAAACAAATAATTAGGGTAAACAAAACAACATTGTTTACCATTTTTGAATGCGACATTATGTTGACTGTTACCTGTTGTTTACCATTTTGGAATGCGACATTATGTTGACTGTTACCTGTTGTTTACCATTTTGGAATACAACATTATGTTGACTGTTACCTGTTGTTTACCATTTTGGAATACAACATTATGTTGACTGTTACCTGTTGTTTACCATTTTGGAATACAACATTATGTTGACTGTTACCTGTTGTTTACCATTTTGGAATACAACATTATGTTGACTGTTACCTGTTGTTTACCATTTTGGAATGCGACATTATGTTGACTGTTACCTGTTGTTTACCATTTTGGAATACAACATTATGTTGACTGTTACCTGTTGTTTACCATTTTGGAATACAACATTATGTTGACTGTTACCTGTTGTTTACCATTTTGGAATGCGACATTATGTTGACTGTTACCTGTTGTTTACCATTTTGGAATGCGACATTATGTTGACTGTTACCTGTTGTTTACCATTTTGGAATGCGACATTATGTTGACTGTTACCTGTTGTTTACCATTTTGGAATGCGACATTATGTTGACTGTTACCTGTTGTTTACCATTTTGGAATGCGACATTATGTTGACTGTTACCTGTTGTTTACCATTTTGGAATGCGACATTATGTTGACTGTTACCTGTTGTTTACCATTTTGGAATACAACATTATGTTGACTGTTACCTGTTGTTTACCATTTTGGAATACAACATTATGTTGACTGTTACCTGTTGTTTACCATTTTGGAATGCGACATTATGTTGACTGTTACCTGTTGTTTACCATTTTGGAATGCGACATTATGTTGACTGTTACCTGTTGTTTACCATTTTGGAATACGACATTATGTTGACTGTTACCTGTTGTTTACCATTTTGGAATGCGACATTATGTTGACTGTTACCTGTTGTTTACCATTTTGGAATGCGATATTATGTTGACTGTTACCTGTGGTTCACACATTCTTTACTCTTGCAGGTGAAGAAAATAAGATTTGCATTTCAGGCCACATAATGCACCCTGGGTGGTAAACAAGGAAAAATGTTGTGTATTTCCTATGCTGCCTTGAGTGTGTAATTGTTTGTCATGCAGGGCTCCCTTGTAAATGAGACCTTGGTCTCATTGGGACTCCACAATGCCTAAATAAAGGTTCAATATGTAACAAATACAGTACAACGGCAGATTCCTGCAATTCCTCTTTCACAGCTTCAAGCCCACAGCCCGTTTGTGGGACCCCTCCTCACCCGTCTTTGATGAGGTCGTAGAAGAGACTGCTGCTGGCGCTGTCATCCGGAGTGGCTTTGCAAGACTCCACCAACAGCTGTACCTTGGGCAGATCGGACTGGGCCTGGATGCCCATGTACATCCTGTCCATTAGCTTCACATTCACTGGGTAAGCACTGGGATCCACCTTCTGGCTGAACTTACTGTCCTTGAAGACCTCAAAGGTGTAGCCGAAGCTACCAAAGTTGGACTCTGTGAACATGTAGTTGGAGCTGTGGATCTGGTAATAGTTGGAAATGCTGACAGTCTTGGGGTACCGGCAGGAGAAGCCGATGTTGATCTGGTTACGTCGCGTGATGGTCGCGTTGACCGCGTCAAAGGAGTTTATTTCGTTTTTGAACACCATGAAGTCACCTGCATCCTAGATAGAGGCGGAGAGAGAAACCAGATTTAGGAAGATAAGAAACAAAACACAAGAGGGGAGAAAGAGATGGCACACCTCCAAGTATGTGTGTGTGTGTTTGAATGTTTCTCATACCTCCATCTTTGTGCCACAGCTGTTGAGTGACATGGTACCCATGATGTGTGTTTGGTTGGAGGTTAGGGAGCAGGATGAGTCGGCTAGCCGCAGCCACTTCATGTCCACCTCAGGCAGATAGGCCTTGATCACGGCGATGCTGATCCTATTCGCTGTGCACGAAACATTCGCCTCACCTGCATACAGAGGAGATGACGTGTTATGTGTGTATCATCACGTTAGGATTGGATCTTACCCTATAACATACATGGAAGTCTATCTAGCAACAGTGCAAAGATTGAAGGGGGTGAAAATCAACTAACCTGTAAGTGCGAGGGCTTTAACCACCACCACAACCACACATCTCATCTCTGATTGGCTGAAATGAAGAACAAATAAGAACAACAATGACCACAGAACGACAACAACAACAACTACTGTAAACGTCCCTTCAACATACCTCTCGTTTGTCTCGGCAGTGAAACAGATGGGAATGTTTTGTTTCAGGTGTCTTTCCTGCGGGGTCCAGCCCAGGAAGAGCCTCGTGACACCAACGCTCTCATCCTGGATCTTCTTGGTCATGTTGGAAGGGCCGCTGACCTGGAAATCAAATATCCTTTGAGGAAGCAGAAAGACAGAAAAGTTACAACTCCTGGACAAGCGCGAGGAACTCTGTTCATCTCATTCATTTTCGGTTTTCATGTGCTGTTCAAGCTGGTTAAAAAATGAGCATTGCTAAGTGTTGTGGTCTCTGCAGTCAGTCCAGACGTAAAACAACGGGGGAAGTCAATAGAGTTTTGAACAGTAAGGTGATGTAGGTGAGAGAGGTACTCTTACTTGGCATGGGCGGCTTTTACTCGGGCTTCGAGCTGGTACAGGTGACCCACAGCGGCATGATGGACATCCCCATGTGAAGGTGTCGGAGTCAAGAACTGTGGTCGTATGTAGCCAGGGAGACAGCTGGATAGAGCTGGCTGGACTAAAACAACAGAAAGGACAGGTTTTAGATACAGTACCAGTCATTCAAGGGTTTTTCTTTATTTTTAAAATTTTCTACATTGTAGAATAATAGTGAAGACATCAAAACTATGAAATAACACAAATGGAATCATGTAGTAACCAAAAAAGTGTTAAACAAATGAAAATCTATTTTATATTTGGGATTCTTTGCACACTCTTGACATTCTCTATGTAGCCAGGGAGACAGTTGGGCAGAGTTGGCTGGACTAAAACCACAGAAAGGACAGGTTTTAGACATCTAGTGGGTGTGTTAATAAAGGGGCATTCTGGGATTGCTACATCCATTATTATACTATAAAATTAATGATATATAGACATTGATTCTTCAATACTATAACTTATTGAAATGCCTCTTGAGCTTAGTTCAACTGTCTTAATAAATCACTACCTAAAATACAAGCTTGTTTTATTTAATCTAATGTTTGTATAGCTTCATAACATGGTTAAAGCTATCATTTTGATCTCATGGACAGTCAGTCCTTGTATCCATAGCTATCATTTTGATCTCATGGACAGTCAGTCCTTGTATCCATAGCTCCGTCTATACATTTGAGAGTGGTTGCACCCATCCCTCAGCTGTTTACCAAAAAAAGTGGCACGGTGTCCGCTTTATTGTTGTTGGAATCCCAGATTGCCCCTTTAGAGGATCCACAGCGGCATACATGTCTGTAAACAATGATTGACAATGCTTTGGACTAAATTGTTGTCGGATTATATTCTCAGGGGCAGTAGGGTGTTTGTTTTTAGCTAGATTGATAGAATTTTGTGCTGCTCTCAGTAAATAGAGGTACATTGTAATTAGGGAGATTAAAACCATGCAGATTGCCATTTTGGAATGCACCATCATCTTTACTGTCATTCCACCAGGTGAACAAAACTATATTTGCATAAACAAACTAAGAGTTCAATTTTGAAACCTATACCACTTTTACCAACATGCAACTCAATTTCTGTTTTATTTTTTGACAAATGACTATACGTCACAAATCTATACATATTATACGACTAGACAAAACGCAATACAAATCCCATTTAATTAAATTGATTGGTTGGTTCCCTCTGCCAAAAGGAAGCATTCAACTGTGAGACATGCTACTTACTCTCCACGGCAAACTGCAAGGGCACACGGCTGAACGGGGTTGGAGTCGGGTTATTAACATAGGACTCGTTCAGGGCCTTTCTGCTATAATTTGATTTATATCCCGTCATGTTGACGTCTACAGTGGGGTGGTCCTGCAGCAGTATCTCAAATACATGCAACCCTACAGCCAACAGGCCCGTGGCATGCAGAGTGCACTGGACCTGGAGGAACGAGAAGATAGTGAATAAACTGCTGATCTAGGAACAGTTTCTCCCTGTCCATGTAATCCTATTCATTATGATCTGAAAAGGAAAAGCTGATCCCAGATCAATGCATCTACGTCATGTTGGATGTTAATTGTGCTGAATTGGATTGAATGTTTATAATAAATAAGGGTCTCTCACACTAGACCAGGGATCTTCAACATTATCTTACCCAAGGACCCCGTCCCAGGCAAACCGGCGACCCAGGGACCAACATCATACAGTTAGCAAAAACATTTAAATCTTACCCAAGGACCCCGTCCCAAGCAAACCGGCGACCCAGGGACCAACATCATACAGTTAGCATAAACATTTAAATCTTACCCAAGGACCCCGTCCCAGGCAAACCGGCGACCCAGGGACCAACATCATACAGTTAGCAAAAACATTTAAATCTTACCCAAGGACCCCGTCCCAGGCAAACCGGCGACCCAGGGACCAACATCATACAGTTAGCAAAAACATTTAAATCTTACCCAAGGACCCCGTCCCAGGCAAACCGGCGACCCAGGGACCAACATCATACAGTTAGCAAAAACATTTAAATCTTACCCAAGGACCCCGTCCCAGGCAAACCGGCGACCCAGGGACCAACATCATACAGTTAGCATAAACATTTAAATCTTACCCAAGGACCCCGTCCCAGGCAAACCGGCGACCCAGGGACCAACATCATACAGTTAGCAAAAACATTTAAATCTTACCCAAGGACCCCGTCCCAGGCAAACCGGCGACCCAGGGACCAACATCATACAGTTAGCATAAACATTTAAATCTTACCCAAGGACCCCGTCCCAGGCAAACCGGCGACCCAGGGACCAACATCATACAGTTAGCAAAAACATTTAAATCTTACCCAAGGACCCCGTCCCAGGCAAACCGGCGACCCAGGGACCAACATCATACAGTTAGCAAAAACATTTAAATCTTACTCAAGGACCCCGTCCCAGGCAAACCGGCGACCCAGGGACCAACATCATACAGTTAGCAAAAACATTTAAATCTTACCCAAGGACCCCGTCCCAGGCAAACCGGCGACCCAGGGACCAACATCATACAGTTAGCATAAACATTTAAATCTTACCCAAGGACCCCGTCCCAGGCAAACCGGCGACCCAGGGACCAACATCATACAGTTAGCATAAACATTTAAATCTTACCCAAGGACCCCGTCCCAGGCAAACCGGCGACCCAGGGACCAACATCATACAGTTAGCAAAAACATTTAAATCTTACCCAAGGACCCCGTCCCAGGCAAACCGGCGACCCAGGGACCAACATCATACAGTTAGCAAAAACATTTAAATCTTACCCAAGGACCCCGTCCCAGGCAAACCGGCGACCCAGGGACCAACATCATACAGTTAGCAAAAACATTTAAATCTTACCCAAGGACCCCGTCCCAGGCAAACCGGCGACCCAGGGACCAACATCATACAGTTAGCAAAAACATTTTTTTTTTTTCACATCAGGTAAATGATAATGGAAAGGAGAAGTAATCAACATTTTAAAATGAAAATATTTCCTAGATAGTTTTCATTATTTTGATCTCCCCACATTATAATTGGAAGTGGAAGTGTAAACTCTAACATAGACTATTAGCTAGAAAGGTAACTCCAAACACATTTTTGCTAAGAGCAACTGTTTATCTGGTTAAACAAAGGTCAGCCATGTGTTGGCAAAACATTATGTCCAAGTCAAGAAAGCTTACCAGCAGCCAGCGGCACTGGCAGCCTATGCCGCATTCACATGCTATCAGAGTTATCGGAAGTGGGAACGACCTTCCAAGTCGGAGTTACAAGCGGGAAACTAGTTGTTACCCGAGTTGCCATGTAGCGACGCTTCACCACTGACCTTTCACCTTTTCGACCAACAGATGACAACAAATCCCTTTTTGACAATTAAAATGTTATCAATGAGGATAATGTAGCTAGTTTGACCATATCGTCAATGTTAAGCAAGCTAACTTTATAATTAGCAACGTTAGTTATCTTATCAAGCTAGCTAAAATCGTATTGGTTAAAGAATTGTTCTAACTTCAAAGGCACGTGAACACATTCATGTCAGACCTACCACTTCCAACTTCCCAGTTTCCCATTTCCCATGAGCACATGAAGCCACCCCTATTTGCGTGTGCTTTTTAAAATCCTAAATCAAATACTCCAGTGAGTGTAATTTGCTCAATATTCGGATTTGGGAAATTAAGCTGACATCATAAGAAATAAGATATTCTCCTCTTTTCTACTGTGGGTATGTAATAAGAAATGTGTTTATTCTGTTGTTGCTAGCGATATTCATAAAAATATTGAGAGAGGGGACCCCCTGCAGTACCTCCGCAGGGATTGTTCACGTGCCTTTGAAGTCGGAACAATTATTCAACCAATCTGATTTTAGCTAGCTTAATAATACCCCATGTACTAAACCGTTAATAAACGGGCTTGATTGCATCTACATTGTTTATTTTATTACCATGTCAAGTGTAACGTTGGGGTGTGTGACGTTCACAGAGAAGTGACACCTCACGTCATCTCCATCCGGGTCATAGGCCAAGAGAGGAAGAGTGGAAAAACAGTTCTGAGGAACTCTACTCATGACATCACAGAGAGAAACAAAAAACACTTTCATTAGTAGATAATAATCCCAGATAACAGCGACATGACTGTAGTGTTATGTAGATGTAGAATAAAACAGAATGTATTGTTTAACCATTTACACCACAATAGAATTCTAGAATGCTTCTGTAGATGACTGAGACGGGTTCTAAAGGGCTCAGGTTGAAATATGCCACTAAGTTTAGTATGCGGTTGTTTGGCAGAAGCTCTTTTTGATACATTCAGTTTGCTTCCCTCATGGTCGTACCGCAGGGTTGGGACAGTTGCCGTGACAGGAGGTGTGTTTTGAGTTGGAGGCCCCGGGCTGATCCGTAACCCCAAATCCACCTCGGTGTGTATTGTCCAGTTGGTCTTTCCATTGACATTGGAGCCCCAACAGCAACCTGAGTCACTACAATGACAGGTTGAATCAGTGCATTGAAGTGTTAGATTAGCATGACATCATTCTGAGAGATACACGTATTTTCTAGTGATTCCATCCACATCATCAATATAACTGTTATTTCCACAGTGCTCAGATTGCAATGTGATGGGATCTTTCCAACATTAAAATCCAGCAAAATGTTGTTTGATGGGATCGGAGCACAACAGACACAGCAACAGTAACTATGGGGGGGGGGTCAAGATGCCTGGTTGATGTGCTTATTACTCTTCAAAACAGCATTCAACAGATGACTTCCTGTCTCTAACACCCAGAGGCTGGCGTCAACCCCCCGCCCCTTCCTCCACCACACCCAGAAAATCCAAGTTTACCTCAGGGTGTAGGATTGGGTTTTCTGGTCCCTAGTGAAGTTTCTAGTGAAGTGTCCCTCCGACTGGCACCAGAGGTTTTGGCCGGACTGGTCCTTGTCGGTGGTTTGCACGACAGGTCCTTGTCGGTTGGCACTGCCATTACAGTAACCGCTGGTGCACTCCCAGGAGAACTGCTGTTCACACCTGTCCCGGCCATTCTCACGATAGTGGAATTGTACCTGCCAGCACACAGGTTAGGGCCCATTTTCACAGACAGTCTCAGAGTAGGAGTGCTGATACAGGATCATTTTTGCCTTTTAGATCATAATGAATAAGAGTATACGGACAGGGAGGACCCTGATCCTAGATCAGCACTACTACTCTGATAAGCTTTTTGAATATAGGGCCCTGATAGGGGAGATAGGTCAGGTTGCATTAAGAATGTTAAGAAATGGTTGCATCAAGACAGAAAGAATTGTTGCATCAAGATAGAAAAAATGGTTACATCAAGACAGAACGAATAATGGTTGCACCAAGACAGAACAAATAATGGTTGTAATATTGTCCCATGAATCATGTTATTTATCAACTTGAAGATCTTTCCCCCAATTTCTCCCAGCACAGAGTTTACATAGAGAAACTGCTAAATCAATTTCCTCCATCACCTAGTTTATGTAGAAAAGCTGTTAAATTAATTTCTTACTTTCATTGGATGTGGAATTAATTCGGAGTGCTGTTTTAATTTTTCATAAATTGCACTTAAGATTTTCCATTTGCAAATCTACTAACAGGAAATTACTTGGAATTGACCACAAACTACACTGTAAACCCCAAGGCATTTTTAACTCAAATACTACTAGTAAGTTGAACTCAATGAAAAGTCATTATTATTTTTAATGTTTATGTAGTACTGACTCAAAACTAAATGATAAGTCACATCAACTCAAATTTTTTTAACAATAAATCGGGGAATTTGGGGAAAGTAACTGGAATTTTGCAAACCTACTTGCAGGCCTTATGTGGCCTGTAAACCATGAGTTTCAGGCCAGTGTATTAAAGTAAAGCTAGGATTCCTAATAAGGCCTTATGAGATACGTAATGTATTGTCATAATGAGTTTTATTATAATGATAACATTCACCTAGGAACTCACTTGGTGAAGGCCACAGGACTGAAGATGAACGAATTCAACAACCATGTCTCTGTCACTAACAAATACAGTCATGGGTGGTATCTCTACACTTCACTCTGAAAGGCAAGGCATGCTGGTAAATTATATTGGAGGTGTGGACTCCTACACCATGATGACAATATCACTTTAAGTAACTGTACTGAGATACAGCGGTGGAAAAAATACTAAATTGTCATACTTGAGTAAAAGTATAGATACCTTAATAGAAAATGACTCAAGTAAAAGTAAAAGTCACCCAGTAAAATAATACTTGAGTAAAAATCTACAAGTATTTGGTTTAAAATATACTTAAGTATCAAAAGTAAATGGAATTGCTAAAATGTACTTAAGCATCAAAAGTAAAAGTATAAATCATTTCAAATTCCTTATATTAATCAAACCAGACGACACAATTCTCTTTTTGTTTTTAAATGTATGTGTTGCCAGGGGCACACCACAACACTCAGACATCATTAACGAATGAAGCATTTGTGTTTAGTGAGTCCGCCAGATCAGAGGGAAAAGGGATGACCAGGGATGTTCTTTTGACAAGTGTGTGAATTGGACAATTTTCCTGTCAAAATGTAACAAGTACTTTTGGGTGTCATGGAAAATGTATGGAGTAAAAAGTACATTATTTTCTTTCGGAATGTAGTGAAGTAAAAGTAAAAGTTGCCAAAAATATAAATAGTAAAGTAAAGTACAGATACCCCCCAAAAATACTTAAGTAGTCCTTTAAAGTATTTTTACTTAAGTACTTTACACCACTGCTCAGATATATTGAGTGCAAAGAGTTTCCTCACAAGTTTAGAGTAATGACAGCACATCTGGGTTTACAGTGTACTGTTATCAACCCTAGCTTTATCGTCCATTCTGTCTTCCTCCCCCTCTATCTACCATTCTCTCTTCCCCCTCCTCTATCTTCCTTTCTCTCTTCCTCCTCCTCTATCTTCCATTCTCTCTTCCATTCTCTCTTCCTCCTCCTCTATCTTCCTTTCTCTCTTCCTCCTCCTCCATCTTCCTTTCTCTCTTCCTCCTCCTCTATCTTCCTTTCTCTCTTCCCCCCTCAATGTTCAATTCTCTCTTCCTTTCTCTCTTCCTCCCCCTCTATCTTCCTTTCTCTCTTCCTCCCCCTTCTATCTTTCTTTCTTTCTCTCTTCCTCCCCCTCTATCTTTCTTCTTTTACCTGATACTCCACCAATCAATAAAGATTGGTCAGACATCTGTTTTACATGTCTGAACAGTTTTCTTTAACAGTTGCTAAAGAAAAGGCATGGATGAACACCTTCTGTGGCGTTCAGAATCAGAGCTCGTTTATAGATCATTGTATTTCTTGGATGTGCATGCCAAACCTGTATGATCACATGTTCTCCTGACATTCATCGTCATTTCCATATTAAAAAATATTTTTAAAAAGCTTCCCCAAAAGTGATAAATTAGGCTACATCATTTCAACTGTTTTATTCCCAAACATAGAAGCAAGACAGAAATGGTGTGTTTCTTTCACCTCCAGAAACGGTAAATGTACCTTGTGAAATTGGTTATGAGCAGTGGTGTAAAGTAACTAAGCAAAAACAGTGTTTTTGTTAAAGTGTAGACAGTCAGCTTGAGTGAGAAAGATGCACAAATATCATGATTCATTCAGGATTATCCGTAATCATGGTAGCATCCACATTAATGTAGAAGTGTTCAGAAACATATTATATTCTTATTACAATAAAAGTGACTCCAAAATGACACAATACATATTTTTTTCAATTTCCCCTGTAAAGAACATATGTACTTTTTCCTCACTTACATTTTCCTTGACACCCAAAAGCACTCATTTCAGGACAGGAAAATGGTCGGTTCGGGAACAAGGGGTCATCACTACTGCCTCTGATCAGGCGGACTCCTTACACGCAAATACTTCGTTTGTAAATGATGTCTGACTGTAGGAGTGTGCCTCTGGCTATCCATAAGTAAAAATATATGTGCTGTCTGGTTTAAAAAGGAATTTGAAATGATACATAGCATTTACTTTCACTTTTGATACTTCAGTATATTTAAAACCAAATACTTTTATTACTTTTACTCAAGTAGTATTTTATTGGATTACTTCACTTGAGTCATTTCTATGTTTACTTTTACTTAAGTAAGACAATTGGATACTTTTCCCACCACTGGTTATGAGTGTTATAGTATTAAAGGCACTGGCAGGTTTGGCATGTACTTTGTAGACTATTTATTGCAAATCAAGTTATGTACTCATAGGAACCTACCTCCCCTGTCCATTTCGAGTCTGGGGGCATGTATCCCGGTACTGTAGAGCGCATAGTCCCACCATAGTACGTCGAATCCGTGCTGTGGCAGACGGCACTGCTGAGTACCAGCAGGAGCAGCATACCAAGGTCCATGATGTCTTTCTCTTAGCCGATCTGTCTGTCTGTCTGTCTGTCTGTCTAATCATGTCCTTCAAGTTCCTCGTTCCTATTCATTTATATGGTGGAGGCGTGGAGTAATTCAATGACTGGAATAACCGGGTTTCTGATGCACTTCAAAGTATTTGAAAAAAAAAAAATCGCATTGTTTGATCCTGTGTTGCCTCACTTCATAATTAGATTGCTATAATCATTATATATATATGTTTTCCTTTGTAATGAAAGGATGCCAATGAGACTGTAATCGTATTGGTGATTTGGTTGTTGTTGCAGTGACCTATGAGGGTCACTTGTTTAGACCATACCTACACATTTGAAAAGTATTACCATGTATGTTTTTTCAAAGCTAAAGACTTGTTTTTTTATTTTAATTATGATGAATAATGGCTATTGATACATAATTCGGCTATTGGTATTTAGCCTGTACATATGCCTATTCTTGACACAATTATTATTTCGGCTTGTACATTTATTTGATATGAAAATGTTTAAATAAGGTCCAATTCTTCAAAAAACACGCACTGAACAAACGCACTCTCTCACCTCAGCCGTTTTCAAAACGAATGCAATCCAGTTTAACCCAGATAACCTCCTCTCACAGGGTGAACCGGGCGAGCTAAATTGCAACTTCATCTGAGTTGGCTCGTCATTTAATAGCGCTACCTTGCGAGCAAAATGCCGCGTTCATCTACCAGTCGGAACAAGAAACATTTCATACTTGCAAACTGGTTGTAGTTATACACGTGCCTCGTTCAACTAATCAGCAACTTTGACATTTTCGAGTTTCCTAGTTCCGACTAGCATCTGAACGAGGCAAAAGGTTTCAGAAAGTTGAACAATTGACCTAATGGCCCTTCTAAGCCTACCAAGATATTTCAATTTGTAGTCTATAATGTTTCAGCTGTTGCCTTCCTACTGAAAACACGAAGAAATGAGGGGTTCAACCAGGACTCTTCTAAGATCCTCAAAGTTCTTTGGAGAACCTTAGGGTTCTTGGCACTGAAAATGGTCCCCAAAAGGGGTTCTTCCAAGAACCCCATAGGAGGTGCGGTTAATCGAGGAACCTCCTTAGTTGGTGGAGGTTCTTGCAGGATCCTAACTGCCCAACTGAAACATTTGGATTTGAATTTCAGAGGACAGCAGGTGCAGGCACTTAGCTGAAATATGTAAATATCTCCTCAATTTATGGCAATGTTTGACCCTTAGATGATCTAAATTGATATTGTTTTTTGATGATACCATGTACCTTTTCATATCTGTGCAAATCTTTCTAAAACAGAAAATGGACACAATTCAGTGGATATCAATAAACAAGGAGGTAAGAATATGTAAGCTATATCTGAATATGTTGAAGGCTAGCTGTTTTGGGTGCAGATGACTGAATTGCTCACTTTTGTGTCTGTAGGTATACAGACGAAGAGGCATACAAAGGTAATGAATATCCCATAGGCCTCTACATTATGGACAATGTATGTCAATAGGCCTCTACATTATGGACAATGTATGCCAATAGGCCTCTACATTATGGACAAGCTATGTGTATGAAAACCATTATCATTATGCGGCAGGTAGCCTAGTGGTTAGAGCTTCGAGCCAGTATCCGAAAAGTTGCTGGATCAAATGCTTGATCCATGCTTCTACACCTGCATTGCTTGCTGTTTGGGGTTTTAGGCTGGGTTTCTGTACAGCACTTTGAGATATCAGCTGATGTAAGAAGGGCTATATAAATAAATTTGATTTGATGATCAACAAGTTAAAAAAATCTGTTGTTTTGCCCCTGAACAAAGCAGTCAAAGAACCTTTTGGGGTTCATTTTATAACTAAACCCCATTTTAATAATAAAATGCATAACAACAACATTTTAGTTGTCAGTGTTTATTATGATTTAGTGGCAAAGCAGAAAAAAAAAAAAAGTGGTAAACTCCCTGCAGAGCCAAGTCCGGGAATTTGTTCTTAAATGACTTAGTGCCTAGTTAATGACTTAAATGCCTAGTTAAATAAAAAAACTAAAATATTCACCACAAAAACCAAGGTATGAATAGTGTCGTGTGGATGTTTTTTTTATAATCTGTATAATTACTATTTTTGGGATATAATAGGAAACCTGTTCAATCACCATGTACTACAAAATCATTCTGGCTATGGATACGGAGAACATCAACACATGTACATCAACACGCCATTGGACTTGGGGCTGCTGGGAGTTTACCTCATATTTAGAAAAAAATATTCTGCTTTGCCACTAAAATCATAATAAACACTGACAACTAAAATATTGTTATGGTTGTTATTGTTCTGCATTGTATTATTAATAATAATACATTGTCCATAATGTAGAGGCCTATTGACATGGTGTAGTTAAAAAATTAACCCCAAAAGGTTCTTTGAGGGGCTCCCGAGTGACGCAGTGGTCTAAGCAACTGCGTCTAAGGCACTGCATCTCAGTCCTAGAGGTGTCACTACAGAACCTAGTTTGATTCCAGGCTCTATCACAACTGGCCATGATTGGGAGTCCCATGGGCGGTGCACAATTGGCCCAGCGTCGTCCGGGTTAGGGTTTGGCTGGGGTAGGCCGTCATTATAAATTAAAATTGTTCTTAACTGACTTGCCTAATTAAATAAAAACATATATTTTTAAAAATCCATTAAAGGGGTTATTCAAGGAACTTATATGGGTTCCCCCACAGTTTCAATTTGGAGAACCCCTAAGGATACTCCAGGAACCTTTTCTTTTTAGAGTTCACCAAACTGGCCAAAATGCGTCGCCAGTGTGTAGAGCTGCGGCCAGACAAACAGTCATACAAAAAATGTAAACAATCAAAGCTCTTACAAAACGGTTTGTTTCCGACTTTACGAGGGGCACATGAACGCAGCATCACCTCTGATCGAACTTCGCGAACAACCCAGCATTTTTGATCCCCACTGGTACCCGTACCTCTAGAAAGGTAGCAAGATGGCTGCGGAGCCGAACAAGACAGAAATTCTGACCATTTTTAAAAGACTACGGTCTATTCCAACTAACAAGGTAACACGAATAAGTGCTTACTGTCTATTCACTAATTTAATGATCCATTATTGGAGGTGGAACGTAGACCAGAAAAATGATGACGTCCATCCGTCTACAGTAGTAAGCTGGTCTCTGCCTGGGCCTTACGACGGCCAGCAAGAAGCTGACGTTAGCCGCTCTGCTAGCCTAGTGAGCTAACTTTGCTTATCTAAATCGGCCACGTATGATATGTATCGTTAACGCGCCTTGCTTTAACCTAGTTAACCAGTCTGGTGACTTGTTTATTTGAGCCAGAACGAGTAGGGCCGGGGCCAATGTCTGAAAGATTGTGTAACGTTAGCACCAAAGCCAACGTAATTGGACTCCTAGCAAACGTTAGTTAGCTAGCCATTAGCTTATTTTGCTTTCAATCCAGATGTCCAGCTAATTAGCAATTACCAAAGTGCAAAATTGCCTAGTTTAACGTACCAAGCTAAATTCCCTGGTTCGACTAACGTTACCTCATCCATAGCCGGGAACGACCTTTTGCGACTGATGTTATCTTCTTCCCAGGGGAACTTTAAGAGCCCTGTACGAGCCCGGACGCTCGGTATGAACTTGAACACGCATCACTTGCGCTACTGTTTTGGAAATAAGGAACCTATCTTTCATATCAGCGATAAATAATTTTCAAAAGGTAAAGTACTACACACCTTTCATACGTCTCCCCACACGGCCGTATCTCCATGTTACAGCGCGTGTTGACGGAAGACTGAGGCGACCACCTGTGCTATTTAGCTATGTAACACAATTCGTGTGTAATGGAAGAAGGCCGCCAGAAACGTTTTGTAACCGAAAAATACTGTCGGCAGCAACTGTGAAGCCGGTTAAAACGGCGTATGTGTATATTTTGCAGATGTGATAGGAACTTAGGGCTTTATGTTTCTAGAACCGTATCGCAATTGAGAATCAATTCCCGTTTAGATGGAGTATTTTGCTGTTCTGGCTGCCAGAGCCAGTTTACCTCTGAAAACAACCTACAATGAATAAAAATATAAACGCAACATGAAAAGTGTGGGTCCCATGATTCATGAGCGGAAATAAAAAAAATCCCAGACATTTTCTATGTACACAAAACGCTTTTCTCGATTTTTTTTTTTGGGGCACAAATTTGTTTACATCCCTATTGGTGAGCATTTCTCCTTCGCCAAGATAATCCATCAACCTGACAGGTGTGGCATATCAAGAAGCTGATTAGACAGCATGACTATTACACAGGTGCATCTTGTGCTGAGGACAATGAAAGGCCACTTTAAAATGAGCAGTTTTTCCACATATGTCTCATGTTTTGAGGGAGTGTGAAATTGCCATGCTGACTGCAGGAATGAACACCAGAGCTGTTGCCAGAGAATTGAATGTAAACTTCTCTACCATAATCCGCCTCCAACAGTGTTTTAAAGAATTTGTCAGTATGTCCAACCGGGCTCAACTGCAGACCATCTGTAACCACGCCAGCCTAGGAACTCCACATCTGGCTTCTTCACCTGTGGGGGGTGGGGTGCTGAGGAGTATTTCTGTCTGTAATAAAGCCCTTTTTGGGGTGGAAAAACTAATTCGGATTGGTTGGGCCTGGCTGCCAAGTTGGTTGGCCTATGCCCTGCCAGGCACTCCCATGGCGGCACCCCTGCCCAGTCATGTGAAATGCATTGATTAGGGCCTAATGAATTTATTTAAATTGACTGATTTCCTTATATGAACAGTAACTCAGTAAAATCTTTGAAATTGTTGTTTATATTTTTGTTCAGTATAAAAGGTCACTCATTGGTCCTTAAGGACTAACGGTAGGGTTGCCTACACTCTTTAAGAGTACATTCTTGGGCTAGGGGTCGACTGGACCAGAATTGGGCCTTACAGGAGACGTTGATATGGAGAATCTCCTTTAAGCCCAGGAAACAGGCATTCAACTTGCCATTATTGATTATTACAACTCGCATATAGCGGCTACCAGAGGTTACAGACATTACCCTGGTTCTATGCGTGAAGTGCAAATTTGTTGTTGTTTCTCTCGTGGCCCCATTTTTCAAATCAAGGAACCCCTAGTTAGGGAAACGCTGCATTATGTTGACCAGATGGTCGACTGGTCAGTCTATCAATGGAAATACAGTCGTGAGGAGGCGCGATCAGATGGGACCATTCTAGCCAATGAGAGAGGGCAGATACGCGTGTGAACAACAGGCACGATGGTCCTTGCTATCTGGGATCATTGGGACGTCCCAACTCTGATTGTAGTTGACATTAAAAAAAGGTTAAGGTAGGGGTTTAGGCTACGGACGTCTCAAGGGTACCGGATAGCACTAAACTAGGTACAACTTCAATATAAAGTGTTTTTTTCCCTCAAAGTTGCCGGATTTCACACGTCCTACTTATATCAGTACACTCGTAACAACTTAAGCATTAGAAAACGTCTATTAGATCAATTAAGGCTCATGTAGCAAATAAGCCATTACATTTTTTGACCAAATTCAACTCTCTCATTGACCTTCGACACTCTCAACGCCTCGCTTGGTGGGCAAGTTTTTTGTTGAAAATTGCCACCTGATGGAGGAGACAGATTGTTTTTTAGCAGTTTCCCCTCTCACGTCGCCTCTTCCTCTGATTGGTTGCATCTCAATAGTCTGAAATATCTTCATTTTCTGTGTAATCTTCCTTAATTAAAACAGCTGATTTAAATATGATGGAGCACTATCAGTAGGTCTTCCCCAGCAGTAGAAATAACTACTTATTGAGATGAACTCACGGCCATTTTTATGTTAGCTATGCGTTCACTGATAGCCAAGTTTAAAAAGCAGGAAAGCTATTGAACATCCACTCCTTGAGGCTGCGATCACATGTAGAACCTGAGATCTTGTGTAAATAACCCTTGAGTTTAGTCATTGACAATGAACAATGCTTTATGGTTAATGTACGAGTGTCCCCCATGTCTGTAACTACGCCGCTTGTTCTCTTCCCTGTTTAAGACCACATCCAGACATGTCTGCTGTAGGTATGTAGCTAGCTAACTAGGCAGTGAATTGTGTGTTTGTTTCTGTGCAAGGCGTGCTTTGACTGTGCTGCCAAGAACCCCAGCTGGGCCAGTATACCATATGGAGTGTTTCTGTGCATCGACTGCTCTGGCATTCATCGCTCTCTGGGAGTGCACCTCAGCTTTATCAGGTAGCCTGGCTGTCTGTCTCACACACACACACACACACACACACACACACACGTCATGACTCGATAATCACAAGTTTTACTGTCATACACTGTCAAGGAGAACATTTGATACAATCCCCATGTTGTTTTGTTCTTCATCTCAGATCCACTGAGCTCGACTCCAACTGGAACTGGTTTCAGCTGAGATGTATGCAGGTCGGAGGCAACGCCAACGCGGTACGTCAATACGATAACATTCCATTATACATAGATGTTGAACAACACACAACTTTAAACAGGACCTGCTCTGGATCTGACTCTCTCCCCTCTTGTCTGTGTCCTCCTGGTGAAGACGGCCTTCTTCCGTCAGCATGGCTGCTCCACCAATGACACTACCACCAAGTACAACAGCCGCGCGGCACAGATGTACCGAGAGAAGATCCGACAGCAAGCCAACACGGCGCTGTCTACATATGGGTCTGACGTGAGTATGGGCTGAGAGCGCAGCTTCAACGGTCACCCAAACGTACCATACCTTATGTAGCATGTATGCATGTAACAACTCGCTCTTAACCCAGCATTTTAAACGAGGCTCATGGTGATATATCCCTACTCCCAAGTTGTGGTTGGAACCACTATACCACTGAACATTGAGCTTTTGGAATTACACCATGTTTATTGAGTTGTTTAAATTCCTACTGATATTATTATTTCTTATGGTTATCTATATAGGTCTATATATTATTATTATGTCTTATGGTTATCTATATAGGTCTATATATTATTATTATGTCTTATGGTTATCTATATAGGTCTATATATTATTATTATGTCTTATGGTTATCTATATAGGTCTATATATTATTATTATTATGTCTTATGGTTATCTATATAGGTCTATATATTATTATTATGTCTTATGGTTATCTATATAGGTCTATATATTATTATTATGTCTTATGGTTATCTATATAGGTCTATATATTATTATTATGTCTTATGGTTATCTATATTGGTCTATATATTATTATTTCTTCTGGTTATCTATATAGGTCTATATATTATTATTATGTCTTATGGTTATCTATATAGGTCTATATATTATTATTATGTCTTATGGTTATCTATATTGGTCTATATATTCTTATTATGGTTATCTATATAGGTCTATATATTATTATTTCTTATGGTTATCTATATAGGTCTATATATTACTACTGATATTATTATTTCTTATGGTTATCTATATATTCCTACTGTGATATTATTCCTCCACTGAGAAGGCAACGAACTCCCCCTCTCTCGTCCCTCTCACAGCTACCCATATCAGCTACACATTGGCCTGTTGAGTCACCAGCGAGTGGGCAAACTCCATGTGTGATGCCACCAGCAACATGAATTAATGTCTTGTGGATAGACCACACGATACATAATTACCCACAAACACCATAGCTGTTCTTATTGGTGCAGCTGCATGCTGCACTTCCAGGTCCTCACAAGGCTTTTGCAGATACCAATTCAGATTTGAATGTGCTGTGAGTGTGTAGAGGTGTTTCATATTTTAATCATCAACTATGGTCTTCAGTTTGGGCCAAACTGTTTAAGCAGGTGTTATAGAGCTGAGCTATATTTAAAATGGGAAATCAAAACGGCCCCTATGACCAGCATATTCCTTTCCCAAATCTAGTGGGTATAGACTTATGATGTTTATATCTATAGAGGCCAGGGGTTGATTTGGCTCTGGGCCATCTAAATCAAATGTATTTATAAAGCCCTTCTTACATCATCAGATGTCACAAAGTGCTATACAGAAACCCAGCCTAAAACCCCAAACAGCAAGCAATGCAGCTGTAGAAGCACGGTGGCTAGGAAAAACCTAGGAAGAAACCTAGAGAGGAACCAGGCTCTGGGGGGAGGCCAGTCCTCTTATGGCTGTGCAGGGTGGAGGTTATAAGAGTACATGGCCATTAAGGCCAAATCGTTCTTCAAGATGTTAAAACGTTCATATTTGACCCGCAGGGTCAAATAATAATCACAGTGGTTGTAGAGGGTGCAGCAGGTCAGTACCTCAGGAGTAAATGTCAGTTGGCTGTGTGAATGGTGTCCGTTAACCCTTCCTCTTTCTCTCTCAGCTGTGGATTGACACATCCAGTGTGAGCAGCCAGCCTGCAGCCCCAGAGAAGAGACAGACAGACTTCTTTGCTGAGCATACTCAGGTAGGCCTGAGGTCTACTGTTCAAATCACACCAATCACACAAGTGTTTTGTGCTTCTGTGTTCATTCTGTGTGTGCAGTAGTGTTAGTTCTGTGTGTATGTGTTGTGTTATTTAATGTGACTGAATTGGTGTGTTTGCAGCCTTCAATCAGCTGGGACGTGACGGCTACTTCCCTGACAGAACACAATGGAACCCTCACTCCTCAACTATTGGAGGACACACCCAAAGCCCCCCACACCGCCAGCACTCGTGAGTCACACACACACACACAGTCCCCCCTCTCCTATCCTTTCGTCTGGAGCTTTCCCATATGTTTCTGAGGTTGAATTAGACAGTTGATCTGTGATTGTATTTGATATTCTCAGAGCTGGAGGAAGGGCCAAGCATTGAGGGACTGAGCACTGAGCAATCTCCCAAAGTCACTATAGGTAAGTCATCCTCTGCCTCCTTTCACATGACAACGGCTCCTCCCCTCACCTCTCAATGATCTTTGCTGACCTTAAAAACAAGGAATAGGTGATGGTCACAGCCATTTACAGACCTCAACATCCACAGTAACCCCCCCCCCCCCCGATATTCTGGCAAGCCTGCCCTAGTTGGCTCTTCCCAGAATTGGAGACCCCTCCCCCCTTATTTAGACGTTTGGAACAGGAACCAAATTGTCCCTACCCCTCCCATACACAGCCCACCCTGTAATACAGTCACTGGAGGTTTTCCATATGACCATGGAGTCCTCAGTAACACCTGTGTTTGCTTTGTCCGTAGAGGACTCCATGCGTTTGTCGTCAGATCAACCACAGCTACCCAAAGGTGATTGGAACGCCTTTTTAATAGCTGCCGTTAGCCCATTGGCTGGCCAGATTTTCAGGAAGCATGGTTGGTTCTGTGCTTGACTGACACCTCACCTGATTGTGACACGCAAGCTTAAGCCCCTCCCTCCCAGCTCTAAGTAAAATGTGTGTGACTGCCAAGGCTTTCTTCCTTCTTCCAGTCTCCTAACATTAATACAACAGTCAGACAACCCCTATTCAACATGTAGCCTCGGTCACAGACCTAGCAGGCTTCCAGTGCCTTTCATTCAACACGTAGCCTCGGTCACAGACCTAGCAGGCTTCCAGTGCCTTTCATTCAACACGTAGCCTCGGTCACAGACCTAGCAGGCTTCCAGTGCCTTTCATTCAACACGTAGCCTCGGTCACAGACCTAGCAGGCTTCCAGGGCCTTTCATTCAACACGTAGCCTCGGTCACAGACCTAGCAGGCTTCCAGTGCCTTTCATTCAACACGTAGCCTCGGTCACAGACCTAGCCGACTCAGTGTCATAAGTTTGTGTTATAAAATTAAAAATATTACATTTAAATACATCACTGATCTACACAAAATAGTCTCATGTCAAAGTGAGGGATAAAATTCTGTACAGACTTCCTTCGACTGTCATTTAGATCAGTATTGTGGAGTGTTGTTGAGCCATCCTTAGTAGAGTAGATCAGTATTGTGGAGTGACTACAATGTGGTTGAGCCATCCTTAGTAGATCAGTATTGTGGAGTGACTACAATGTGATTGAGCCACCCTTAGTAGATCAGTATTGTGGAGTGACTACAATGTGGTTGAGCCATCCTTAGTAGAGTAGATAAGTATTGTGGAGTGACTACAATGTGGTTGAGCCATCCTTAGTAGATAAGTATTGTGGAGTGACTACAATGTGGTTGAGCCATCCTTAGTAGATCAGTATTGTGGAGTGACTACAATGTGATTGAGCCATCCTTAGTAGATCAGTATTGTGGAGTGACTACAATGTGGTTGAGCCATCCTTAGTAGATCAGTATTGTGGAGTGACTACAATGTGGTTGAGCCATCCTTAGTAGATCAGTATTGTGGAGTGACTACGATGTGGTTGAGCCATCCTTAGTTTTGTCCCGTCACAGCCGTTAAACCCTGTAGCTGTTTTAAAGTCACAGTAGGACTCATGATGACATCACTGCACGGTTCCCTTCCCGTCCAGCAGCTCAGTTAGAAAGGACGTCTGTATCTTTGTTGTGTCTGGGTGGTTTGAGAAACCAGCCAAAGCTTAATTAATAACCTGATCATGCTTAAAGGGATATTCAGTGCCTGCCATTTTTTTTACCCATCTACCAATCGCTGCCCTTCTTTATGAGGCATTTGAAAAGCTCCCGTTGGTTGAATTTCTGCTTGAGATGCACTACTTCAACCTAGTCAGTTGTACAACTGAATGTATTCAACTGAAATGTGTCTGACCTTACAGAGGTTGTATGTTTGGGGTACCAAGAAAGGGTCATTCAAATCATGTTGACCCCTATTATTTCACACACTGATGCCATACAACTTATTGTGTGATTTGCTAGACAAATGTTTTCTGCTCAACAATCAATATATTTTAGTTATTCATTTTTCTTAATTTGTGAACATTTTATATAATTTTATTTTCAGTTTGACATGGAGTATTTGGTATGGATCAATGATTTGGTGCGTATCATTTCAGTCCTGCTTCGTATCAAAATGTGAAAGTCCAATGGGGTGAATCCTTATTGTAGTATCTGTATGTCCCATAACTTTAGAATAACGTAAACAAATGAAACTATTTCTGTCAGGTGTATGACAATGGTGCTGTCCTTCAGCTGCAGTGATATAACACTGCTGACTGTAGCACATGGCTTGTCTTGAAACTGCTCTGATTGGATAAAAGGACTGTTGGAATGTGTGTGTGTGTGTTGACATGTTCTTTGTGTAGCGTCTGCTAAGGGTACTGAATGTTTGCACCTTTTAACAGAGGGGAAACGTACACCGGTTTGTGTATTCACATGTATGGGGGCACGGCTATGCATTTGTAGGGGTTAACATTGGTGTGTGTGACTTGCAATCCTTTTTCAAAGTTATGCAGAGCGATTACAACTCGTGAGTCCATGGCCTGTCACTGTCCACCAGTGTTCTAATGATGATCTTTGTGTTACAGATGTGAAGCAATCCATCATTGGGAAAAAGAAGCCCAGCACTACTAAGAAAGGGGTAGGTTACACCCCCTTCAGCATTCAGACAGGGAGCTCCGCATGAGGAGCAGGGTTTAGGCTGGTCACGTGATCTGACTAGGAAACACGAGCCCTAGATCTGGCATGTAGTTAGGGCTCGGTGTTGTTCCTGGATAAGTCACGTTGACCAGAAAAACAAATGTCCCAAATCAGAACCACCAAACCTGGCTAATGAATCAAGTGCATTGATCAAACCATGAATGTAATACTACCACTTGTCCACTGGGGGCAGTCATTTCCTCTTTCTGTCCCCAGCTGTGTGTAACCATCTCCTCTGTGCTCCTCTCCCTCCAGCTGGGTGCTAAGAAGGGCCTGGGGGCCCAGAAGGTGAGCAGTAAGAGCTTCTCGGAGGTGGAGAAACAGGCCCAGGTAGCTGAGAAGCTGAGAGAGGAGCAAGCAGCGGATGCTAAGAAACAGGCAGAGGAGTCTATGTGAGTGAACCACAGTTTGACAGTCAGAGAGCATGGAAACACCTCCGCCCCACATTCTGCTGTTTAGTGTTTACACTAAATTAATATTTGCTGTCTTCTCATGGTCAGACTGTTCAGAGGTTGGTTAAATCAGGCTGCAAATAATGCAGCCTACTTCTGCGTACAGAAAGTGAATAGAGGGGATCCTTGAGGACAGCAAGTAGTGACATCCGCTGGCGCAATAATTGTATTATCGTGTAACCGACAATTTTGGACCATAAAAAAATTAGCTTAATATATTTAACACACGGAGGGTAATGTTGGTAATCATTTTACGAGGAGAACGACATTGTCGGGAGGAGAATTTCCTAAAATTCCAAGCGGGCAAAGGTGTTGCAAATTAATGTAGAACAATTGACAAATGTGTCTCTTTTTGCAGTGTGGCCTCCATGCGCCTGGCCTACAAGGAGCTGGAGATTGACAGGAAGATGGACAACAAGAAGATGCAGAACATGGAGGGTAAGAAGAGAGAGCAGGCTGAGAGACTGGGCATGGGCTTCGGCAACCGCAGGTAATCAAGTTATCAGTGTTCAAACCATGTTTTCAAAGAACAGTAATGTTTCTCTCATGGAATAAGCGTTCCTTGAGCACTACAAATAGCAAATGAGTGCTGCCTGTTTGCATGTGCTACTGTAGGCTATAGTATTCCTGCTTAAAGGATACTTCGGGATTTTGGCAATGATCAACTCAGTCAGAGTCAGATCAACTCCTTTATCTACTTCCCCAGAGTCAGATGGACTCGTGGA
Source organism: Salmo trutta (assembly GCF_901001165.1). NCBI lineage: Eukaryota > Metazoa > Chordata > Actinopteri > Salmoniformes > Salmonidae > Salmo > Salmo trutta. The sequence goes on from NC_042985.1 coordinate 2,953,784, forward strand.
TACCATTTTTATAGTCAGTGTCAAATTTGAAGGACGTTAGAGAGCGCTAACGCTTAATAGCGTTAGCGCAATGACTGGAAGTTTATGGGTATCTGCTAGCATATACCATTGACTTCCAGTCATTATGCTAATGCTAGTAAGAAATTGCGCATGGGCTAGTTAGCAACTTCCTTCAAACTGCACGCAGAGACATAAAAATGGTATCCAGGAGTTGATCTGACTCTGGGGAAGTAGATAAAGGAGTAGATCTGACTCTGGGGAAGTAGATAAAGGAGTAGATCTGACACTGGGGAAGTAGATAAAGGAGTAGATCTGACACTGGGGAAGTAGATAAAGGAGTTGATCTGACTCTGGGGAAGTAGATAAAGGAGTTGATCTGACTCTGGGGAAGTAGATAAAGGAGTAGATCTGACTCTGGGGAAGTAGATAAAGGAGTAGATCTGACTCTGGGGAAGTAGATAAAGGAGTTGATCTGACTCTGGGGAAGTAGATAAAGGAGTAGATCTGACTCTGGGGAAGTAGATAAAGGAGTTGATCTGACTCTGGGGAAGTAGATAAAGGAGTTGATCTGACTCTGGGGAAGTAGATAAAGGAGTTGATCTGACTCTGGGGAAGTAGATAAAGGAGTTGATCTGACTCTGGGGAAGTAGATAAAGGTCCTAATTGCCAAAAATCCCAAACTATCCCTTTGAATTATTTACGCTTTTGGTTGGTGTCCCACTCTTTGATGGGATGCCATGTTACAGAGTGTGGCTTTAACTTCAGTGGTGTTTGTGTGTTTACGGTGTCTGTGTGTGTGTGTAGATAGTGTTGCAGTACATTATTGTGTGTGGACATGACTTAAGTGTGTGTGTATTCTGCGTATTCCAGCACCATATCTCACTCAGTGATGTCAGAGATGCAGGTGATTGAGCAGGAGACGCCCTTGGGGGCCAAGTCCTCGCCTCGCTCCAAACTGGACATGTTGGATGAGCCGGGCTTCTCCTCCGGACCCCCTAAGTACGTCACACCCCAAACAGATCAGAATGTCTTCTCCTAAGGAGTAGTAGTGGAAAAACGGGTTTCTGTCCGATTCCAAATGGACTTCCAACCCCAAGCTAGCTACCTCCCAGGCACTGGGGTTAGTGTATACAGCTGAAAGGATTGGTATTAACAATATGGTAATGGATCCAACTTGCCTTCAGATAGGCTTGATATACTTGTCTTCATCTTGCGAAGACACCTATCCAATCATTTCAGAATTATCTAAGAGCCTTGGTTCTATGGGTTAAGGGTAGAGCCTTGGGTCTATGGGTTAAGGGTAGAGCTTTAGGTCTATGGGTTGGGGGGTAGAGCCTTGGGTCTATAGGTTGGGGGGTAGAGCCTTGGGTCTATAGGTTGGGGGGTAGAGCCTTGGGTCTATGGGTTGGGGGGTAGAGCCTTGGGTCTATGGGTTGGGGGGTAGAGCCTTGGGTCTGTGGGTTAGGGGTAGAGCCTTGGGTTAGGGGGTAGAGCCTTGGGTCTATGGGTTAGGGGTAGAGCCTTGGGTCTATGGGTTAGGGGTAGAGCCTTGGGTCTATGGGTTAGGGGGTAGGGGGTAGAGCCTTGGGTCTGTGGGTTAGGGGGTAGAGCCTTGGGTCTATGGGTTAGGGGGTAGAACCTTGGGTCTATGGGTTAGGGGTAGAGCCTTCATCTACCTCTGTTTCCTCAGATCTAATCCATTATGGATGTGTCCTTGTGTATCCCTACCTGACCAACATTGGATCTATTCCTGCCTCTGTGTGTGTGTTTTGTTGGGACAGGTACAAGGACAACCCGTTCACGGCGGGCGACGGCTTCGGCTCGCGGTGGGACTCTGATGGGGGCGTGGCCTCCTTCACCTCCTCCTGGGCCCTGGAGAAGGAGGAGCCTAAAGAAGAGGTGACCATCTCCAGCATCCAGCCTATCGGAGAACGGCCCAGTCGGCGGAAGGCAGAGGAGGCGGCGCCCGTGTCCGAGTCGAGCGAGGCCCGGCAGAAGTTTGCCAACGCCAAGGCCATCTCTTCCGACATGTTCTTCGGCCGCGAGAGCTATGCTGAGGTAAAGTTACACCGCTGTATTACCAACAAATACCAGCCACCTGTCAACTGAATGGAAACCTGTAGAGCAAGGCAGGCCGCATTTAATAAGACAACCGCTGCTCTGGTCTAGTATGGTGGTGTTTAATATTGTGTTGACTAGTATTGTGTTGACTAGTATGGTGTTGTTTAATATTGTGTTGACTAGTATGGTGTTGTTTAATATTGTGTTGACTAGTATGGTGTTGTTTAATATTGTGTTGACTAGTATGGTGGTGTTTAATATTGTGTTGACTAGTATGGTGGTGTTTAATATTGTGTTGACTAGTATGGTGGTGTTTAATATTGTGTTGACTAGTATGGTGGTGTTTAATATTGTGTTGACTAGTATGGTGGTGTTTAATATTGTGTTGACTAGTATGGTGGTGTTTAATATTGTGTTGACGACTAGTATGGTGGTGTTTAATATTGTGTTGACGACTAGTGTGTTGTGTTGACGACTTGAAGAAGTGGGAAAATATCAGCTTCCAGGAATTGTGTGCAGATCCTTGCGACATGGGGCCGTACATTATCATGCTGAAACACGAGGTGATGGTGGTGGATGAATGGCACGACATTGGGCCACAGGGTCTCGTCACGGTGTCTCTGTGCATTCAAATTGCCATCGATAAAATGCAATTGTGTTCGTTGTCCGTAGCTTATGCCTGCCCATACCATCCCCCCACTACATGTGTGGGGCACTCAGTTCTCAACGTTGACATCAGTAAACCGCTCGCCCACAAGACGCCACACACGTGGTCTGCGGTGGTGAGGCAGGTTGGACGTACTGCCAAATTCTCTAAAACGATGTTGGAGGCGGCTTATGGTAGAGAAATTAACATTCAATTCTCTGGCAACAGCTCTGGTTGACTTTCCTGCAACTAGCATGCCAATTGCACGCTCCCTCAACTTGAGACCTCTGTGGCATTGTGTTGAGTGACAAAACTGCGCATTTTAGCATGGCCTTTTATTGTCCCTAGCACAAGGTGCACCTGTGTAATGATCATGCTGTTTAATCAGCTTCTTGATATGCCACACCTGTCAGGTGGATGGATTATCTTGGCAAATGAGAAAGGCTCACTAACAGGGATGTCTACAAATTTGTGCACAAAATTTGAGAGAAATAAGGTTGCTTATGAAACATTTTTTTTGTCCAGTGTAGTCCCAGAGGCTCTTCTAATGAAACTAATTCTAAATCCTTTATTAAAGCATAGCAAAGTTTTTTTTATTGCCTAATTTGTACAATTGCTGTATCTGACATTTTGTGATTAGACAATTAAGGCAAGGGCTGTTTCCTTGTCTCCTCACTCCACTGCTGTCTCCGCCGCATTGTTCTCAACACCACTATGCTGGTTAACTTTGCTATTATCCACATAGCAACATGGTTTAGGAAAAGGCGCCAATTCAACAGCGCACTGATGTTTCAGAACCGCGGACAGCGACCGCTATCCAAGCACATTTGTTATAAAATAATATTTTTATTAGTGTTGCACCATTGTTCTTATGTATCCATATAGAATTTCAGTAGCACATGTCTTAGAGATGGACTGTTCCATCCCCACGGCCTCTACAAAGGATCAGTCCAATCAGACAGGCGCCAATCAGACAGGTGTCTTGTGCACCATTTCATTTTTTTAATAATATTGTGACTGACTGCTCAACTAAAGAAATATCGGTCGACCAACAGCATATCGACCAAACAATGGAGCAGTCTAAATGGGATCAACCCTAAACTAATGAGATTGTGTCGTTGGTGTTGACTAGTCAAGCGAATGCGATTTTGTTGTCTAGTCTAATGAGATGGTGTTGTTCTGTCATTCCCCAGTATGAGGCCAAGACACGTCTGGAGGGCCTGTCTGGCAACACGTCCATCAGCTCTGCTGACCTGTTTGGGGACGGGAGTGACCGTGACACAGGTAAGGGTTCATGTTGTGTGTTTGAGTATTTGTTAGTGTGTGTTTGATCGCTCTCTCGCTCTCTCGCTGTCTCTGTAGGGGCAGCAGGTTATGAGAGTGTGTTTGAGTATTTGTTCATGTGTGTTTGTGATCTCTCTGTCTTTGTAGGGGCAGCAGGTTATGAGAGTGTGCTGCCGACGGGGCCAGACATTGCTCAGTTCAAACAGGGGGTGAAGACTGTGGCGGGCAAGATGGCCGTGCTGGCCAACGGCGTCATGAACACCATACAGGTGACAGGACCAGACACACCTCAACACAATACAATTACACATACAGAGAAACTCTATTGTCCTGTCTAGTAGGACACGCAACTGAAAACATAAATTTAGCATTTGTAATGAACAAGTCCAGGTGGTCTCTCCCTGTTTGTCAGTTTTCTTCAGTTTGGCTCCTAATGGTCACCACTCTGTTCTCTAGTATTGGTAGGTAAACATACCACTCTGTTCTCTAGTATTGGTAGGTAAACATACCACTCTGTTCTCTAGTATTGGTAGGAAAACATACCACTGTGTTCTCTAGTATTGGTAGGAAAACATACCGCTCTGTTCTCTAGTATTGGTAGGAAAACATACTGCTCTGTTCTCTAGTATTGGTAGGAAAACATACCGCTCTGTTCTCTAGTATTGGTAGGAAAACATACCGCTCTGTTGTCTAGTATTGGTAGGAAAACATACCGCTCTGTTCTCTAGTATTGGTAGGAAAACATACCACTCTGCTCTCTAGTATTGGTAGGAAAACATACCGCTCTGCTCTCTAGTATTGGTAGGAAAACATACCACTCTGTTCTCTAGTATTGGTAGGAAAACATACCACTGTGTTCTCTAGTATTGGTAGGAAAACATGACTAGATGGATGTTAATGTGCTGACCCAGCTTGTTGTGTTTGTGTTAGGATCGCTATGGAGCTTACTGAAGAGACCAGGACAACCAGCACACAGCTGCAGGGGAGAGGGAGCCATGAAGTCATACTGACAGAGAGCGGAGGAGGGGGGGGGCAGAGAAAATCACTACTGACTGGTATCTGTAGTGAGAGAAGGGAAGAGAGATTGCATGAATGGAGGGGGACCCTACACCCCCCCAACACACCCCCCCAACCCCGTTTCTGTCCATCCACTTTTTAGAGAGTGAGACAGTTTTATTTTCAGCAAAGAAAGCTCTGAAAGGTGTAAAGTATTTTTTGTTCTGTTCTAACTAGTCTTGTTTTCTATAATGTTTTGGTCTCTGATTTCAACAAATATTAATGATATAAAGTATTCTCTAAGAATGATATGATAACCAATCCTCTCTCAGTTGAACTATGCTTTTTGACATTGTTTTTACTGTGTGTTTTCAACCGTCTCTCACTATTTTAACAGACAGAGCTGTATATGTTTAACCATTCAGCATTAACATCATCAAAGGGAAGCAGTAGTCCAGTACGGTTGATTTATCCGTTACCATGACAATGGACCACGACATTCTCTGGTCGAATTGAGTGGAGTTAATCACACCAAGTTAAATTGTAAGAATGTTTTAACTGAACTCCACACAGCCGGAATCAAACACAACACCTCCACTCTGAGTGATGCAATCTACCAAGGTCAGGAGATGGACGGGGAACAGAGGGGGGTATACTTTAGGAACGTAATGACCTAGCCCATCTACCAAGGTCAGGAGATGGACGGGGAACAGAAGGGGGTATACTTTAGGAACATAATGACCTAGCCCATCTTGCAGTGCAATATGAGTTCTTCACCAGAGTCTGAAAGGTTTTCAGTCGGGTCAGAAGAAAGGTTGGCTTTCAGCCTTTTTCAACAGAATGAGTTCAGTGTGTGTTTATTAGGAATGATGAGGTGCTTCGACTGAATGGTGATACTGGTAAGAATGTGGATGGTGGTCTCCTTCAGTCTATGCTTGTCCAGTCACTGGGTTTACACAATCACACCACACAAACTTTGGGAAGCCATATTAACCTCTGATGTCGAGAAACACACTTGTATAGAATTCATGAAGACCTGGATCTGAGTTCACACCTACGGTCTTTTGTTTCTACCCTAAGATAAGTTACTTAGACATGGGGGGAGAACGTAACTCAGCTGTGTTTCTGCATAATGCTCTTTTCTATTGAGTTTCTGTTCTAAATGGGAGTTTGATCCCTCATTCTGTTCTAAATGGGACTTTGATCCCTCATTCTGTACTAAATGGGACTTTGATCCCTCATTCTGTACTAAATGGGACTTTGATCCCTCATTCTGTACTAAATGGGACTTTGATCCCTCATTCTGTACTAAATGAGACTTTGATCCCTCATTCTGTACTAAATGGGACTTTGATCCCTCATTCTGTTCTAAATGGGACTTTGATCCCTCATTCTGTTCTAAATGGGACTTTGATCCCTCATTCTGTACAAAATGGGAGTTTGATCCCTCATTCTGTTCTAAATGGGAGTTTGATCCCTCATTCTGTTCTAAATGGGAGTTTGATCCCTCATTCTGTTGTAAATGGGAGTTTGATCCCTCATTCTGTTGTAAATGGGAGTTTGATCCCTCATTCTGTTCTAAATGGGAGTTTGATCCCTCATTCTGTTCTAAATGGGAGTTTGATCCCTCATTCTGTACTAAATGGGAGTTTGATCCCTTTTTCTGTTCTAAATGGGAGTTTGATCCCTCATTCTGTTCTAAATGGGAGTTTGATCCCTCATTCTGTTTTAAATGGGAGTTTGATCCCTCATTCTGTTCTAAATGGGAGTTTGATCCCTCATTCTGTACTAAATGGGAGTTTGATCCCTCATTCTGTACCGTCTTGTTGAATGGCAGGAGTAATGACTAATGGAAGGCATGCTCATCAGATTGTTGTAAAACCTGTGACTGGACAGAGCCTGGCTGTCACTCAGTCCCTCGTCGTTTTATGTTCATTTCTGGTGACCTGCCTATCAAAACGAGAGAACGGGTAAGAGGAGCCTACCACCCTTGGTCAAATGGAACCCGAGGGGTAAATTCGGTGAAGTGTAACGTCTAGAACAGGGGTACCTCAGTACTATTTGAGACAGTCCGGTCACGAATGTCTTATGTGGCAAAGAAAATGTATGAATGGATGTAACAGGTAGAAATGCTATATAATACATATAGAGGTGACGTGATTACCTCTTGTTCCTGACTAGTGTATGTTCTACACAATACATTTCTATCTGATATCTCATCATGAACAGACAGGGTGTCTGGTATTAGAGCCTGGAAGGTGGAATTGCATTATACCAACGGTTGGTGTTCCAGGATGTCTGTTTTGCAGTTGCGCTGTGCATCTCAGAAGATTTATTGATTGATATATATATATATATATATATAAATCACTTGTTCTGCGACTACAAAAAAAGATGACCTTGAATGTCACCATTGGCAGTAGTAGCAGGGGTTGATCTAGCACCTTCCATAGCACTAGATATGCACTTGGTTCAAAGTCATTTCACGCAATTGTCTGTTTTGTATGGAGGTCCTCTTTCCATTTCATGGTTTCTGTATATTTTATTGGTGCTTGCTAAGATGATCATTACAGAGTTGAGGCTCTCATTCCCGGGATGCATCGCGGCAGCAGTAATGGACTGGAGAAGGTTACACCGTCCTGGACAGTCCCCTGATGGTAGCAGTAATGGACTGGAGAAGGTTACACCGTCCTGGACAGTCCCCTGATGGCAGCAGTAATGGACTGGAGAAGGTTACACCGTCCTGGACAGTCCCCTGATGGCAGCAGTAATGGACTGGAGAAGGTTACACCGTCCTGGACAGTCCCCTGATGGCAGCAGTAATAGACTGGAGAAGGTTACACCGTCCTGGACAGTCCCCTGATGGCAGCAGTAATGGACTGGAGAAGGTTACACCCTCCTGGACAGTCCCCTGATGGCAGCAGTAATAGACTGGAGAAGGTTACACCGTCCTGGACAGTCCCCTGATGGCAGCAGTAATAGACTGGAGAAGGTTACACCGTCCTGGACAGTCCCCTGATGGCAGCAGTAATAGACTGGAGAAGGTTACACCGTCCTGGACAGTCCCCTTAGTTTGATATACACCACAGGAGTTTGGTGGCACCTTAATCAGGGAGGACGGGCTCATGGTAATGACTGCAGCCGCATCAGTGGAATGGTATCAAATACATCAAACGCATGGTTTCCAGGTGTTTGATGCCATTCCATTCGCTCTGACCATTATGAGCCGTCCTCCCCTCAGCAGCCTCCACTGATGGACATGTTAGATGGTTGTCTGTTGACAGGGGAAGGACATTGAAAAGGCACCTGCTTCTCTAACAGCCGTGTGTTAGTTGGGGTCAGTGTTTTACGGTAAGCTTCTCTAACAGCCGGGTGTTAGTTGGGGTCAGTGTTTTACGGTAAGCTTCTCTAACAGCCGGGTGTTAGTTGGGGTCAGTGTTTTACGGTAAGCTTCTCTAACAGCCGGGTGTTAGTTGGGGTCAGTGTTTTACGGTAAGCTTCTCTAACAGCCGGGTGTTAGTTGGGGTCAGTGTTTTACGGTAAGCTTCTCTAACAGCCGGGTGTTAGTTGGGGTCAGTGTTTTACGGTAAGCTTCTCTAACAGCCGGGTGTTAGTTGGGGTCAGTGTTTTACGGTAAGCTTCTCTAACAGCCGGGTGTTAGTTGGGGTCAGTGTTTTACGATAAGCTCAACTTGATCCCGGGGCCCCGTTTTGGTTTTTGCCCTAACACTACACAGCTGATTTAAAAATATTCAAAGCTTGACAAGTTTTTTATTTTTATTTTAATCAGCTGTGTAGTGCTAGGGCAAAAAACAAAATGTGCACGGGGCAGCCCAGGACTGAGTTTGGGGGAAATCTCTGGACTATACCACCACTGACCTGTTGACATTTTGTCATTATTTTTAAGGCATGACTGGCACCATGGGTATGGGTTTGAGTGTGTTCACCCATGCCCTCATGTGGCCCGGTCTGTCCCACTAGTGATGAATAAAGCCTGAAGAATGGCTATCCCAATGACCCATGAAAACAAAAGTTATTTATTGTAGGCTACAAAAAGAGTTAGATTTGTGTCAATAAAGATTGAAATCCATCACTATGGTTCCCCACTGTTAAGTTCATGGACTGAATCCTAATTGTCTGCATGCCAAGGGCTGTGTTTACACATGCTGCCCAATTCTGATCTTTTTCCCACTAATTGGCCTATCGCTGATCTCATTGGTCAAAAAAAATTGATTTGTACTGCGTGTGTGTGTAAACACAGCCGTAGTAGCACATTACATAACAGCAAATGAATGGTAGTTATGAAAACCTACCTAAAACAAACAATGACTGGGTGGTACCAGATTATTATTCTGGTGATTTATTAAACACAATTGTAGGATTCATAAATAAAAAACATTTGCACAATTCCAAATAAGTACATTAGACCTCCTTTCCTTTTTCCTCTGGTAAGTCAACTTTTGAAAGGCACTCAGAGCCACAACATTCCACTTCCCCCAATCATCTTCAACAGCCACAACATTCCACTTCCCCCAATCAAACACTTTTTTCACACAGGGAAAACAAACTGGTTTCAATGTATTTCCAGATAGTTTATCCAGACTACTTGAAAACAACCATGAAAATCGATTCTTAATTCTCAACCCCAATTAAGTAACAATTAGATGGAACGGCAGGTAGTCTAGTGGTTAGAGCGTTGACTTGTAACCGAAAGGTTGCTGGATCTAATCCCTGAGCTGACAAGGTAAACATCTGTCGTTCTGCCCCTGACCGAGGCAGTTAACCCACTGTTCCGAGGCCATCAGTGTAAATAAGAATTTGTTCTTAACTAACTTGCCTGGTTAAATAAAGTACCTCTACTGGAACAGCACAATTAGGTAGTTAATACCAATAATTGAGAATACAGCATATATTTAATATACAAATGTTAGATTCCATATCATGGTCACATACATTGTTCATTTGTTTTTCTACCCACTGTGCCAATCTGACAAACATAAGGGGAATGTAGGTTATGGCCCAATTCTCTCCTTCCTCCAATTAACGTCCCTTCCTGGCAATTAACGTCCCTTCACAGATTTGAAAGGAATTGACTAGTATTTGAAATATGGTGGAAACTCCCACTAACCCATGCCAATCTAGATTTGTGGGAAGGAGTGAACAAGTGCACACTTTGGGAGAAATTAGATATTGGGACAGCCCCATAGAGAGAACTTCAACCAGCCTCAAAAGTCATTCGATGTAATGCTGTAGGACCAACTGCACAGAACCCATCAAGGCTAGCTGTAGTGGGTTGTTTAACTGGAGACATTTAGGAGGGATTGTTCCCAGTGACAGACAGCAAAACTGACTGACAAGATGGTGATCTTCACCAGCAGTGCCAAAGAGATCTCATACCACTCGGTCAATAACACCACTGGGTAATGTATAGTTTACAAAAGGAGAACTAAATCACACACAATCAGAATCAATTCATCATATACTGGTTCAAGATCAGTCTGATGGAAGATATGACAGAAATCACTCAGATTACAAAAATAAAGAACAAGGAGGGAATGCAAAAGGCAAAGATCCGTAAGATACTCTGGCATGCCCTAGCAACAGAACGGAAGGATCCGTAAGGTACTATGGCATGCCCTAGCAACAGAACTGAAGGATCCATAAGGTACTCTGGCATGCCCTAGCAACAGAACTGAAGGATCCATAAGGTACTCTGGCATGCCCTAGCAACAGAACGGAAGGATCCGTAAGGTACTCTGGAATGCCCTAGCAACATAACTGCATGTTGGATCTTATTTGAGGGTCCCAGTTGACATAGAGCAGATTAACCAGCACAGGTTTTCCAGTGAGTCTGTGGGGGACTTGAGTCCCTGTGTGTCTCTGGCTCTGTATTTTACTGAGGGTCTCCCTCTTTAGTGTCGATCCCTATCCAGCTGGCCAGGTGACCTTCAACCACCTCTTGCCCTCAGCCCCAGTTATAGAAGTAGATCTTCTGCCAGACAGGTAGGTAATCCATTAGAGGGCCTGGAAGGACAAGTGGAGGATAAGGTTAAGCCAATCAGGACAATGAACACATTAACTGACAAGATGCAGACTGGCAGAACTTAGAGGCCACAGTGCATGTCAGCAGACAGTGGACCACCAAAAAGGTAAACAACAGAACTAATGCATCCCATGCCATTTTCAGATACTTGGTTTCTATAAAAAGTAAACACTTACGAGCAACCAACCCGACGCCGGGAACGTTGTCTGCCAGAAATCGGAGGAGGAACAGGATCTTTGTCCTACGTGAAACAAAATGGAAAGGTTTAAAAAGCAGCACACATGATAGAAAATATGCCATGTTCCAATGGTCATTATGGTAAAGAACTTCTCTAGCCAGAGAATCTGTTGTAGTTCTGATTCTACTAACACAGAATCTGTTGTAGTTCTGATTCTACTAACACAGAGAATCTGTTGTAGTTCTGATTCTACTAACTCAGAGAATCTGTTGTAGTTCTGATTCTACTAACACAGAGAATCTGTTGTAGTTCTGATTCTACTAACACAGAGAATCTGTTGTAGTTCTGATTCTACTAACACAGAGAATCTGTTGTAGTTCTGATTCTACTAACACAGAGAATCTGTTGTAGTTCTGATTCTACTAACACAGAGAATCTGTTGTAGTTCTGATTCTACTAACACAGAGAATCTGTTGTAGTTCTGATTCTACTAACACAGAGAATCTGTTGTAGTTCTGATTCTACTAACTCAGAATATGTTATAGTTCTGATTCTACTAACTCAGAATATGTTATAGTTCTGATTCTACTTACTCAGAGAATCTGTTGTAGAAAGGGGAGCGGAGCAGGTAGTACAGAAGCAGAAAGGCTCTCCTCCTCACCTCCGCCCTCTCCCGCCGGTTCAGAGATTTAGTGTCACTCATCAAACCAAAACTATGGAGAGAACAGACCAGGGGATACCTCTTTATCCCACTCATGTTTCAGTGCCTCCTTCATGACACTGCTTTTAAATGGCCTGTATAGAAGAATATGTCTATGGCTATTTTGATTTAATAGTGGAACACATATCATGCATATATCATGTGCCCAGTCAGTGTGTGCATTTATTTTGTGATTACTCTTAGCACATGTCAGTGTAAAGAGAAGAGATCATGGTTACCTGGTCATTTCCATGGCTCCAGATACGAGCCACGGTTTCCAGGAGCCTCTCCCACACATTCCCAGGCAGATCACTGCGTTTGGGAGCAGCGTTGAGAAAAACACACATACCCTCTGAAGTAACACCTTCCAAAGTATAGACTGACTGGAGTTAGAATGAGAAATCCTTGGTTTCATTTACCACTGATTAGGTCAAATACCAGTATACTGTATATACAGTGCAGTGATGTATTCCACTAGTAAGGGACGTGCTGTTAAGATGAACAGAATGCTTCTAGACCATACAGAGGTATGATATGGAATCATGCAACCATTTCAGCCAATGTACTTTATAGCTGCTGTACCGGACCAGAATCTACAGAGGCAGTAATCATGTGATGACATTGTGCACGTTTAATTCTCTAGTGTCTCTGGCAGAGTCCCAGAGTAGGAAGGATACAGTGTACCAGCGGGCGTCCGATGTACATGGACTCTGCTATGGTCTCCTGGACCCCCAGGGCAGTGGGACTAGAGGTCAGATCCTCCTCCACAGCACACCTCTTCTCCCTACTGGGGGCTGCCCACAGACGGGCCTGCAGAGTGGGAGCTGAGATAGAGAGAGGTAAGGGAGTCCATTCCTGATAAATAGTATTGGCACAGTCCTGAATGCAAACATTGCACTGGAACATGTGTAGTCTTACCATTGCCCAACGGCCTCATCACCCTCCCTGACCGCTGGCCCACGAAGGAGCTGTCATCATGGTCCTCATCTGTAAGGAGGGAGAGGTACAGAAATATATTTATGTCCAGGTAGTAGTTCCAGGTTGTCTAGATTGTAAACTCTGCAGTATATGGTCCGGTCCTGGTGCAACCCAGGACATTGGTACATTGGTTATAGCCAATGAGATAGCAGAACAAGAAGGACACAAAACTGCCCCAAAGTTGTATTGAATCAAATTAACAAAGAGTGTCATGTTTAAGTCGTATTGTTTGGATACAGCGGTATCTGCCAGACACCCTGCATTATAAAAAATAAAATGAGTTCAACATAAAATATGTCCGACGTGCAAACTGTTGACTTGTGTTACCGTTGCCGAGCTGTGCCTCCCTGTCCAGTGGGGTAATAGGAGGGGAAGTCTGCATGCCAGATCTGTACCAGAAGAGCAGCAGGAAGCGCAAGACGGCTCTGGAGAAATGTTGGACAGAGAGAAATAGAACAGAGAGGGAAGTGAGGTGGAAGGAGAGAAATGGAATGGAACACCATGCAACATAACACCCTAGTAACCATGACGTTTTTCAACAGAGACAATCTAAAGAAAAGCACAGTTTATAATATTAGACCTACAGGCTGACATTGTCCTTACTAATCCATGTATCACTGCATATCTCATTGTCTTTACTAATCCATGTATCACTGAATATCTCATTGTCTTTACTAATCCATGTATCACTGCATATCACATTGTCTTTACTAATCCATGTATCACTGAATATCTCATTGTCTTTACTAATCCATGCATCACAGCATATTTGTTTTACTTTGCACACTATACAGCATGTTGTAGATCGATGAAAAGGGATCCAGTTAAAGCGTTGGTTAGATATCGCTCCACGAGGGGCTCCTTCATTCCTTACTTACTTAGTGATCTGGATGAGCACTATGACCAGCCAGCGACCTCCCTCCCCCCACAGCTTGGTGGCCCCCATCTCCAGGAACACCTCCAAGTACTCCACCACTGACAGCCAGGTGAGAAGCCTCTGCTGAGAGAGAGACTGAACAAACACAACCGTACGTACGCGCGCACGCACGCACGCACGCACGCACGCACGCACACACACACACACACACACACAGCAGTCAGTTCTGATAGCACTTCCCTGTTTCAGTGTTTTCTTCCATTTTGTGCTCAATGAACACAACCCTGCACATATTTAGACTATTGTGATTGACCTGGTGGAGGTGGACCTCACCATGGGTAGGGTTAGACTATGGTGATTGACCTGGTGGAGGTGGACCTCACCATGGGTAGGGTTAGACTATGGTGATTGACCTGGTGGAGGTGGACCTCACCATGGGTAAGGTTAGACTATTGTGATTGACCTGGTGGAGGTGGACCTCACCATGGGTAGGGTTAGACTATTGTAATTGACCTGGTGGAGGTGGACCTCACCATAGGTAGGGTTAGACTATTGTAATTGACCTGGTGGAGGTGGACCTCACCATGGGTAAGGTTAGACTATTGTGATTGACCTGGTGGAGGTGGACCTCACCATGGGTAGGGTTCGACACAGCCCTTTGCGCATAATGCCATCATTAAGCAGCACCAGCAGGTTGGAGGCAGAGTACACTGCAAAAACACACACAACAACAAACTGATCCACCGGTTGAAGTTCCTGAATGCTTCTGGTTCATGGTTATACTGCAGTCAATAAAACTTCAACTGTGAGGTAAAGTGAGGTCCTAACCTACCCAATTCAGAGATTTCGTGGGAGTCAGTGAAACGCCCTGTGAAATAGACACAAAAACACTTGGACTGATGGTATGTCAAACTAATGTAATGCTGTTTCAACAGAGAACCAATCAAATTACTTGGCTAAATATTTCAGATAATAATTACATTTCATAAGGTTGAGTTATGCATGCCATGGGCCATGCCAGACTCCACACGGGACTACTGACAACACGATGTAACAAATAGTTATATTTAACGATTGAATCATGCACCAGATGCATGGCTGTGACTGTTTTTCATATGCTGAATTAGAGAATAACATTCCTTTGTTTTCATGATCGAGATTGTAGTGTTGAGAGGAACATCAGGCGATGCATGGTCAATGTTTTGGGAAGAGGTGTAGGCAATTAGCTTGGCAACTTAGATACGTTTTAGAGGATGCTGCATTCAAAGAAATGGGAACTCAGAAATCTCCCACTTCGACTTCAGTGCGTTCAAAACAAATGGGACCTCGGAAAAAAAATCGAGTTCCGACTTGGAAAAACTTTTTTGAACGGTCATCCAACACGGGAATTCGTGCCTCTTTCTGCAGCTCTGACTTTCCGACCAAAATATCACTGACGTCATGATTTGACCTCGTATTTTTCCGAGTTCCCAGTTGTTTTTGAACGCAGCAAGCCATCCGCTTGGCTTTCACTTTTAAACACACCTGAAATGAGGTACGACAGCGTTCTTACGGTGCTCTCCAGTTGTCCAGTCGCTGCAGGGTTCTTCGTAACGTACTCCCGATACCGCTCGTAGAGCCGGGTCAGTTTCTGTGTGTACAGTTTAGACATTGCACTAAACTGCTAAATCAAAACATGTACTGAAACGAACACCTACACATCATACTTCCGCAACTGAAGTCTGCTTCCTGTGACGAAAAACACCGGAAGTAACTTTTTCGTATTATGTTAGAATAAACGTAGCAGGTTATGAGACTATGGTTAATGTTTGGAAAAGGGTTAGGGCACATATCTGTATAAGATTGTTATATCTGTGGTTAGTGTTGGCGAAAACACTCTAATAACCTGCTACGATAATCACTTCCGGTCGAAGCTTTATCGAAGGGGCGTGAAAATATTATGTCCCTTCTTGTGACAGGGAGAAAACTGACTGCAGAGGGCGCCGAAGGCAAAGGTTTTGAGTGTGTTCGAGCAGTAAGCCTAGCGAAGCCGACTGTAGACAAGTCAGGGAGGTGCATCTCCGACAGGCAACAGTCGGACACTGTAGTGGTTTTCCAACGGCAGGGCTCAGATCAACATGGTAGTGTCAACATAGCGGCTATTGTTTATAAACGTTTTTCTGTTTACATGTCAAAATAAATGTATTTTGTATTCCCCGTAGCTTTATAAAGCAGTAAAGTTGTTTCCTGTTTCTTTCGAGTCTTTGGCAACGTTCGCGTGGATCAAACAAAACACAAAATGATTGGTTTGCACATAGTGCCTCCCACAATGCAGGTGGCTGCATGGTGCAGTTGGTGAGAAGCCACTTCATAAATAAAAACGGTATGACCTTTGATCATATTATTTTTGTAAAGTTCACGCAGTCCACATGTAGGTGCAATTTGGTAATATTTGTATACACATAATACAACACACTGAAAGTTGGTGATCAACATAGGTCAACATCTTGACAAAGGTGATCTACTCATGTGCTGAAGACATGTTTTAAAGAGACAGGCACAAGGGTATATTAAAGACTGTGGTCTCATGGAATTTAAAATTGAATGATGGGAAGTTATTTTCAGAAGTCTGACATTTTGGCTTATGCTACAATTCCCATGTCTATTTGGAGACCTAGAAACGTTCCTTCCAGGCAGTCTTGGAAAAAGTACCCAATTGTCATACTTGAGTAAAAGTATAGATACTTAATAGGAAGTTACTCAAGTAAAGGTGAAAGTCACCCAGTAAAATAGTACTTGAGTAAAAGTCTAAAAGTATTTGGTTTTAAATATACTTAAGTATCAAAAGTACATGTAATTGCTAAAATATACTTAAGTATCAAAAGTAGAAGTAAAAGTATAAATAATTTCAAATCCCTTATATTAAGCAAAGCAGATGGCACCATTTTATTGTTTTTAAAATGTACGGATAGCCGGGGGCACACTCCAACGCTCAGGCATTATTTATAAGAGATGCATTTGTGTTTAGTGAGTCCGCCAGACCATAGGCAGTAGGGATGGCCACCTGTTATTTTGATAAGTGTGTGAATTTCACCATTTTCCTGTCCTGCTAAACATAAAAAATGTAACACGGACTTTGGGTTGTCAGGGAAAATGTATGGAGTAGAAAGTTTAATATTTTCTTTAGTAATGTAGTGAAGTAAAAGTTGTCAAGAATATAAATAGTAAGTTACAGATACCCCAAAAAACTACTTAAGTAGTACTTTAAAGTATTTTTACTTAAGTACTTTACACCACTGCTCCCAGGTGGGCTTCAAGTCATTAAGAGAGTGTGGAAGTAACATGTCGTATATATGTTAGCCTTATGTCTTAATTCTAATAAAGCTGATAAAATAGGTTATGTTTTGCTGTATCAACATATCAACTGATTTAAATGGTTGGTATTTAGTGAGGCCCCCAAAAGGCTCTGACTGCATGTGTGGGTATGGATTTGGGTATACAGCCCCGCGAGACATTGCGCTCCTCATGATGAGTTCAGATTTTTTTGTGACCCCCATCCCTGGTCTAGCTCGTCCCCACACACACATCCTGACAGACCAGCAGGCCTTTACACCCGGCCCAGAACCCCGGTAATAATTCACTGTAACAATTCACAGAAGTAAATCAATGTTCCCTTTTATAGCAGAGCATGTTTTGTTGTGACAGAATACATTTAGAAAATCTTTACTGACTGAGGTTGTATATCCTGAGTGTCACGTCCTGACCAGCAGAGGGAGTAATTGTATTAGTTTTGGTCAGGATGTGGCAGAGGGTTTGTGTTCTGTGTAGGTTCTAGGTAGGTTTTCTATGTGTAGGTTGGGTGCTTGACTCTCAATTGGAGGCAGGTGTTTCTAGTTGCCTCTGATTGGGAGTCCTATAAACAGGTGTGTGTTTTTCTTTGTGGTTAGTTGTTTGTGAGCACTGCTTTGTTTAGCCTGCCACACTGTTCGTGTCGTGTTTATTGTTTTTTTCCTGTGGATGCTTTGCTTGTGTTTTATTAAAAAGATGAGTATCCACATTCCCGCTGCATATTGGTCCTCCCTTCAAAACAATGACATTATCTGTGACACTGAGAGGTATTTGTTAGATTGTCAGAGTAACCATGTTTGGGAAGAAGCAATATCGTTAACTTAGCCTACAATATGAACAGTGGCGATTTTAGCATGTACATTTTGGTGTGGCAAAAAAAAAGTGTGATGCATACCTGCAAAGCCACTACACAACACAACACTAAACAATACATGAATTGCACTATAACGGTGGCAAACGGTGCCCACAAACTGTTAGGGCCTACATAAATCTGTCCCAACAGCAGTCCCAACACCTTACAACTGGCTATCAGCGGAGCCTTGTCTGGCAGCGAAACTGTTCATTCAGACTCATTTACTGCCTTTACAAAAAAAACATGGCTGACTTGTTTAAACAAATGTGGTTTCCACTGACAATTGAGATGTACAACTATGTCATAAAGAAACGACAAGCAGATAAGAGGCAATCCGTAATTTCGATGAAGACAATAATGAGCGAGCTAGGACGGACGTAGTCAATATAACAATTTGTTCAGTACTTTTGAAATGTACAGCAACAGAATTCAGAACATGGGCCATTCTTACAGTGTTCTCTCTGTACACCAAGTCAGAATCGTAGGATAAATAAAGGGGGCATATAAGCAGACAATGAAAGCTCTTACAATATTCAATGATAACAGTTCTCAAAAACAGGTTATACAGTAGGCTACATGTGCACCACCAAGTCAGAACAGTAGGAGAAATTAAGAGGTGAAAATAGACTAAATTATTAGGGTGAGTGAGGCACATAGGCTACTAACAGCTTACTACACAACATACACTTAGCAATACTTTCTTAGCTACAGTATACATACAGTTGAAGTCAGAAGTTTACATGCACCTTAGCCAAATACATTTTAACTCAATTTTTCACAATTCTTGACATTTAATCCTAGTAAAAATTCCCTGTCTTAGGTCAGTTAGGATCACCACTTTTATTTTAAGAATGTGAAATGTCAGAATAATAGTAGAGAGAATGATTTATTTCAGCTTTTATTTCTTTCATCACATTCCCAATGGGTCAGAAGTATACATACACTCAATTAGTATTTGGTAGCATTGCCTTTAAATTGTTTAACTTGGGTCAAACATTTCGGGTAGCCATCCACAAGCTTCCCAAGTTGGGTGAATTGGGTGAATTTTGGGTAAGTTGGGTGAATTTTGGCCCATTCCTCCTGACAGAGCTGGTGTAACTGAGTCAGGTTTGTAGGCCTCAGTTCTGTCCACAAATGTTCTA
Source organism: Salmo trutta (assembly GCF_901001165.1). Taxonomy (NCBI): domain Eukaryota; kingdom Metazoa; phylum Chordata; class Actinopteri; order Salmoniformes; family Salmonidae; genus Salmo; species Salmo trutta. The sequence continues at coordinate 2,972,868 of NC_042985.1, forward strand.
TAGGATTGAGGTCAGGGCTTTGTGATGGCCACTCCAATACCTTGACTTTGTTGTACTTATGTCATTTTGCCACAACTTTGGAAGTATGCTTGGAGTCATTGTCCATTTGGAAGACCCATTTGCGACCAAGCTTTAACTTCCTGACTGATGTCTTGAGATGTTGCTTCAATATATCCACAGAATTTTCCTTTCTCATGATGCCATCTATTTTGTGAAGTGCACCAGTCCCTCCTGCAGCAAAGCACCCCCACAACATGATGCTGCCACCCCTGTGCTTCACGGTCGGGATGGTGTTCTTCAGCTTGCAAGCTTCCCCCTTTTTCCTCCAAACATAACAATGGTCATGATGGCCAAACAGTTCTATTTTTGTTTCATCAGACCAGAGGACATTTCTCCAAAAAGTACAATCTTTGTCCCCATGTGCAGTTGCAAACCGTAGTCTGGCTTTTTTATGGCAGTTTTGGAGCAGTGGCTTATAGATACTTTTGTGGATATAGATAATTTTGTACCTGTTTCCTCCAGCATCTTCAGAAGGTCCTTTGCTGTTGTTCTGGGACTGATTTGCACTTTTTGCACCAAAGTATGTTCATCTCTAGGAGACAGAACGCGTCTCGTTCCTGAGTGGTATGACGGCTGCGTGGTCCCATGGTGTTTATACTTGAGTACTATTGTTTGTACAGATGAACGTGGTACCTTCATGCATTTGGAAATTGCTCCCAAGGATGAATCAGACTTGTGGAGGTCTACAATTTTTTTCTGAGGTCTTGGCTGATTTCTTTTGATTTTCCCATAATGTCAAGCAAAGAGGCACTGAGTTTGAAGGTAGGCCTTGAAATACATCCACAGGTACACCTCCAATTGACTCAAATGATGTCAATTAGCCAGAAGCTTCTAAAGCCATGACATCATTTTCTGGAATTTTCCAAGCTGTTTAAAGGCACAGTCAACTTAGTGTATGTAAACTTCTGACCCACTGGAATTGTGATACAGTGAATTATGCGTGAAATAATAATTTTGGGAAAAATGACTTGTGTCATGCACACAGTAGATGTCCTAACCGACTTGCCAAAACAATAATTTGTTAACAAGAAATTTGTGGAGTGGTTAAAAAACAAGTTTTAATGACTCCAACCTAAGTATATGTAAACTTCCGACTTCAACTGTATCTCCCTGGCAGTTGAACAGGAAGATGGCACGGCTGTCCTCCGAGGGCACATTTTGTCTTTAAACTTTGTCAGCAAAGTCTGGCATTCTCTGGATTTATGGTGCTTTCACAACAACTGGAAACTCAAGAAATGATCAGTGATCTTCTGGTCGTAGCTCTAGAAAGAGGCCCGAATTCCCGATTTACAATTCCGAGTTGGATGAAAGTTCGAAACGTATTTTCCCAGTCGTAGCTCGTTTACCCAAGGTCCCAGTTGTCTTGAACTCACTAAAGTCAGATTTTGCAGTTCCGAGTTAACAGTTGTTTTGAGCGCGGCAGAAATCATGCTTCATTGACAGCATGGCCAATGTTGAATGTTAATAATTTTAAACTAGGAAAATAGACCCTTAATCTTAGACTTGGGACCACACAGCCACTCCACTGAATAGTAGGCCAATGATTGCTTTGCAATGCTTGCAGTTAGCCACTGATTCCTTCAAAACAACTCATTGTTGAATTTGCGATTTCCAACTTGTTGTGTAATGTTTATGTCCAATGGCCGATGAGCACCAATATGTTTTATCTATCATTTCTCTTCATATGACAAGGATTAAAAATGATTTGCCAGTAGATTGTCAACTTGATTCATGATGTCATCATCTAGCTCAGATTTTGACATTATGATGTTGACATGATCAATCGAATCAAAGCTACTGTTGATATAATGTAATTTGACATTTTATCTGTGGCAAATGACCTTGAGGCTTCTTGGATGGGCACTTCTAATGTAACTCTATGGCAGCACCCAAGGGGCTTGAATTTCTGAGCTCTACCCTTAGACTTGGCGGTGACATAGTGTCCCCATGAGTGACAGAGCACTGATACAATCACGGTACAACACCAGCTATTTTCTGCTGGCTTGCCCCACCACCACAGAAAGCACTGAGCTAGGCAGTAACACCTGCATTTTGGAGCTCCCTTACTCAAGAAAACTAAAAAGAGACTATGTTTGTATGCGGCTTTATTAACTCAATTATATATCTTTTTTTATACATTGTTTGCAAACTGATATGTGCCACGTATTAATGCCAAAATAACATAACAATAACAATATTTTTTTTTGCTAAAAATGTGGGGCTCAAAACAGGTGAGGCTCTGCCCCACCTGTCCTGAATGACGAGTCGCCATTGAATATGAACATAGTCATTCTCAACAATGATGAACTTTAACCAACTCAACACTTGTCACATGTAAGCCTATATGACGACCTAATAGGAAACTGAGATTTAGTAGTCACGCCACTTGCGGTTGTGTAAAGTGGGAGGACTCTCATGTGACGAGTTAGCTGTGTTTCACCAATGGGTTGGGTTAGCTATGTTTCACCAATGGGTGGGTTAGCTGGGTTTCACCAATGGGTGGGTTAGCTGGGTTTCACCAATGGGTGGGTTAGCTGGGTTTCACCATTGGGTGGGTTAGCTGGGTTTCACCATTGGGTGGGTTAGCTGGGTTTCACCAATGGGTGGGTTAGCTGGGTTTCACCATTGGGTGGGTTAGCTGGGTTTCACCAATGGGTGGGTTAGCTGGGTTTCACCAATGGGTGGGTTAGCTGGGTTTCACCATTGGGTGGGTTAGCTGGGTTTCACCATTGGGTGGGTTAGCTGGGTTTCACCAATGGGTGGGTTAGCTGGGTTTCACCATTGGGTGGGTTAGCTGGGTTTCACCAATGGGTGGGTTAGCGGGGTTTCACCAATGGGTGGGTTAGCTGGGTTTCACCAATGAACTTCTGGTTGAGAAGTCAGAATAAAAGTCCACTACTGAAACTAGAGGAAAATGAACAAATTAATAAAAAATACAGAGCAAGGTCACCTGCTGAAAAAATGTGTTATTTGAAGAATTGAATATAGTTGAACAATATGGCAATTAATTAAATTTCAATGAGTTCATCATGAATAGGAAGGTCTATTATCTATGGTCTTTATCCTATATCCCACCACTTTCTCACACACACACACACACACACACACACACACACACACACACACACACACACAAAAACACACACACACACACACACACACACACACACACACACACACACACACACACACACACACACACACACACAGGGAGTTTGGAGGAATAGCACAGGGTCAGCGCCCCTGGAGCATTTAAAAGGTTAAGTGCCTTGCTCAAGGGCACAACAGCATGAGTTCACGAGAGCTTTTATTTTGAAGCCTGACAACAGGAAGTTCCGTTTTTGTGCTGCCAGCAAACATATTACATCCTCTAAAGATCAAAGTACAAGAACATAGGGAAATATTATGCGTGAGAAATCATTCCTAAAATTAATCCTTACGAATTGCTTTATTGAAGGAACGATGGAGTTTGAGCGTCACCTTTCTTTTCCGGTGGGGCGCTCATAGTGTGAAATCAACATCTGCATTGGTAGAAACGGCAGGAACACTTTTGACGGATCTATTATGCATTTATAAGAACTTCGTCTTCAGATAAACAAAGGTAAGTGTATTTAATCTCAATACTTGACAGCCACAGTGTCGGCATTATATTGTCTTATGCCTTTGTTTGTTATTTCATCATTTATTTATCCTTGTTCCAGGTTTTCCAGGAGGCTATTGTATGCAAGAGGGTGGACAGAATTGGGTTTAGGTTTAACGTTACAGTAAGAATGTCACGAGTTAAATCAGACTCACCCACCGCCGTTACCGATGTACATACAGGCTCAAAGATGCAGAGAGTAATTTACGTTACTTACCTCATAGCTGTCCTGGATATCACATGGATGTTTTTACAGTTTTCCATCACTCCTGTAAGTATTTGTGTTTTAATGTCTATTCTATTCTAGTACCCACGTTACAAAAGTGTTTGTTTTTGTTGTTATATGATTAGCCTATATTGATAGAGATGAGAAAGAAAACAATGCAGTTTATTTCAATACTTTCGATATCAGAATGGCTACAAAAAGTAGGCTACGTGTGCTATGCATTCATTTGCTGTTATTCAAATGTATTGTACATATTTGCCATTTGCTAATAGGTTTGAACAGTTATAAATGGCCTTGGGATATTTGACATATTTGACATAGGCCTACACCTAAAAATATATAGACAATGGCCTTACCTGGGCCTTCTTGAGGTCACCATCGTTTTTGATAGAGGATTGTGACTATGCGCTTTGAAAGCAGTATATCTATGACAATCTAATATGAATTAACTACAGTGGCGATTTTATCATGTAAATCTTGGTGGGGACAAAAAGAAGAATGTTGGTTGCATGCCAGCAAAGCCACTACACGACACTAAACAATACATTAATTGCACTATAACGGTGACAAACGATGCCCACAAACTGTTAGGGCCTACATAAAGCTGTTCCAACAGCAGAGTCCCAACAGCAGAGTCCCAACAGCAGAGTCCCAACAGCAGTCCCAACACCTTACCACTGCTGCACCTGCCTATCAGCGGAGCCTTGTCTGGCAGTGAAACAGTTCATTCAGCCTCATTTACTGCCTTTAAAAAAAGCATAGCTGACGTCTCCCTGGAAAATCCAGGCTGACTTGCTTAAACAAATGTGGTTTCTACTGACAATAGAGATGTACAAACTATGTCATAAGGGGACGACCAGCGGATAAGAGGCAATCCGTAATTTCGATGAAGACATTAATGAGCGAGCTAGCACGGATTGAATCAATCATTTTAAACTAGGAAAAGAGACCCTTAATCTTAAACTTGGGACCACACAGCCACTGCACTGAATAGCAGGCTAATGATTGCTTTGCAATGCTTGCAGTTAGCCACTGATTCCTTCCAAACAACCCATTGTTGAATTTGCGGCAATCAGGCTCAACGCTCTGTATTTTCCGCTGGCTGCCCCACCACCACAGAAAGCACTGAGCTAGGCTGAAACACCTGCATTTTGGAGCTGCCTTACTCAAGAAAACAAAAAAGAGGCCACGTTTGTATGCGGCTTTATTAACTCAATAATATATATTTTTTTTTCACATTGTTTGCAAACTGATATGTTACACGTATTAATGCCAAAATAACATGCAAAACAGGCAAGGCCCAAAAAATAAAATATATATATTTTTTTATTATTATATTTTGCAAAAAATATGGGGCTCAAAACAGCCCTGAATGACGGGTTACCACTGATTATTTATTATAATAATACAAATATGTATATGAATTTAAGTTTGACCTCTCACCATTCAGTATTTGGCGAAGAAGCTGGGATTTGACACCCTATGGATTGGCTATTTGCAAACCATGGTTGGTGTCGTCCAATTGTTGGGAGGCCCGATATTTGGCAGGTGAGCAAAACTCTGTTGAATGAAATACATAATCTGTTACATAACCACAGTCTGTATCTTTATTCTCCAACCCTGGTCAAAGACGCACAATCTGCTGCTGGCAAATTGAGCTTTAAAGTGCTGTCACTTAAATCTAATTGAGTTATGGTTCAATGACTTAGGGCAACGAACCATACATGGAGGGCTTATCAGACCTGAATCCAGACACAAGATCACAGCTGTTATGTGTTGGTGGCCATATGTAGGCAAATGTCAATATAGATCAGTGTTATTTTTCTGTTGTCGGTAGGTTTGCAGACCTTTTTGGGGCCAGGGCAGCAATGTGTCTATCCTGCGCTGCCTCTGTAGTCTACTATGGGTTACTAGCGATAGCTGACAGTCCTCTCATGCTCTTCATCCACAAACTCCCCGCTGTCTTGATGCATGGCTTGCCTGGTAAGTGCTACACTGCCTGTTGTTTATTTAACCTTTATTTTAGCAGGGAGTCCCATTGAGACCAAGGTCTCTTTTTCAAGGGAGCCCTGCATGACATGATCAGCAGCAATTACACAATCACAGTTAGTATATTTGTCTCTAACTGTTGTTCCCTTCATACTCAAACTCCCAGATAAGTCCCCAGCATATATACCTTGCCTAGGACGTACTATACTAGACAGCTCTCTAACAGATCCTATAGGACCTACTGTACTAGACAGCTCTCTTACAGATCCTATAGGATCTATTGTACTAGACAGCCCTCTAACAGATCCTACAGGATCTACTGTACTAGACAGCCCTCTAACAGATCCTATAGGACCTACTGTACTAGACAGCTCTCTAACAGATCCTATAGGACCTACTGTACTAGACAGCTCTAACAGATCCTATAGGACCTACTGTACTAGACAGCTCTCTAACAGATCCTATAGGATCTATTGTACTAGACAGTTCTCTAACAGATCCTATAGGACCTACTGTACTAGACAGCTTTCTAACAGATCCTATAGGACCTACTGTACTAGACAGCCCTCTAACAGATCCTATAGGACCTACTGTACTAGACAGCTCTCTAACAGATCCTATAGGACCTACTGTACTAGACAGCTCTCTAACAGATCCTATAGGACCTACTGTACTAGACAGCCCTCTAACAGATCCTATAGGACCTACTGTACTAGACAGCCCTCTAACAGATCCTATAGGACCTACTGTACTAGACAGCCCTCTAACAGATCCTATAGGACCTACTGTACTAGACAGCCCTCTAACAGATCCTATAGGACCTACTGTACTAGACAGCTCTCTAACAGATCCTATAGGACCTACTGTACTAGACAGCTCTCTAACAGATCCTATAGGACCTACTGTACTAGACAGCCCTCTAACAGATCCTATAGGACCTACTGTACTAGACAGCCCTCTAACAGATCCTATAGGACCTACTGTACTAGACAGCTCTCTAACAGATCCTATAGGACCTACTGTACTAGACAGCCCTCTAACAGATCCTATAGGATCTACTGTACTAGACAGCTCTCTAACAGATCCTATAGGACCTACTGTACTAGACAGCTCTCTAACAGATCCTATAGGACCTACTGTACTAGACAGCTCTCTAACAGATCCTATAGGACCTACTGTACTAGACAGCTCTCTAACAGATCCTATAGGACCTACTGTACTAGACAGCCCTCTAACAGATCCTATAGGACCCACTGTACTAGACAGCTCTCTAACAGATCCTATAGGACCTACTGTACTAGACAGCCCTCTAACAGATCCTATAGGACCTCCTCTACTAGGATCTATGTGTATAAGTCTGACTTGTTGTGCTCCTCTCTCCTCCTCTCCCCAGGATAAGTCTGACTTGTTGTGCTCCTCTCTCTGCCTCTCACCAGGAGCCCAGATGGTAGTGACTGACCTGACAGAACCTGACAAGCGGGCAGATGCCCTTGGCAAGCTGGGCCTATGTTTTGGCATTGGCATGGTTGCCGGCTCCACCTTGGGTGGTACACTCAGCACACGCTATGGGTGAGTGAAGCACCTCAATGCTCACCGATTCTAGTCCAATCCAAGAGCTGGAATCCGATTCTAGTCCAATCCGAGAGCTGGAATTTAGCCGTGTGACATCCCTGCTCTGGCTTTTCCAGGGAGACATTTGCTGCTTGTGTAGCTGCTGGAGGGAGCTTCATCAGCTTCCTGTTGGTTTGGACGTTTATCCCTAAACACACTAAGATACAAGCTCCACAGGACAACACAGACAGTAAGACTCTACACCTACCTCACAACACAATATTCACTCTCTAAAGGGTTTGTGTGTGCGTGTGGTGCAAAAAATAACATTTGTGTTTTATCTGACACTTACTGTGGCCTGTGTGAAGTGGGGACATCCATGATGTGTTGTATTTGACACGTGACTTCATATGTGAGTTGCTTGTGACATATTTTCCTGGTCCTGCAGAGAAGAGCAATGCCAAGTCAGTCTTTGACCTGGGTGAGATCACCAGACTGATGAAGTTCCCTGGTGTGGCCAAAACCTTCACGGTGAAGATCATCTCAGGTCTGCCATCAGGTGGGTGTCTTCCACTGTTACCTATAAGAGTTGTTTATTCTCCACCTGTGAGGATGTCTTAGTTTAGACTCATCTGAGGGAGAACTAATCACTTAGCAGGAATGTGTTGCTGTAGAAGTGGAACCAGTGATGTAGTGAAAGGGTAAAAGCACGTAACACAGTTTATCTACAGATTTTATTTTAAAAACTACAACACCCCATCTCAACCAATGTTCAGCGTTTAACCCCCATCTCAACCAATGTTCAGCGTTTAACCCCCATCTCAACCAATGTTCAGCGTTTAACCCCCATCTCAACCAATGTTCAGCGTTTAACCCCCATCTCAACCAATGTTCAGCGTTTAACCCCCATCTCAACCAATGTTCAGCGTTTAACAATCTTAATAAAAATTACAACACCCATCTCAACCAATGTTCAGCGTTTAACAATCTTAATAAAAACTACAACACCCATCTCAACCAATGTTCAGCGTTTAACAATCTTAATAAAAACTACAACACCCATCTCAACCAATGTTCAGCGTTTAACAATCTTAATAAAAACTACAACACCCATCTCAACCAATGTTCAGTGTTTAATAACCTTTTTATTTCTACATATAATCTATATTTGTTTGTACAGGTTATTGTGTTTTTAGTGTGTCTGCCTGTGTTTGCATGGAGTCCTTTTTAACAGCCTCAAGTTTTTACAGGTTATTGTGTTTTTAGTGTGTCTGTCTGTGTTTGCATGGAGTCCTTTTTAACAACCTCAAGGGATTCTGTGTCAGGTATCTTTCAGGTCATGTTTTCTGTTATCGCCATGAACTTCTTCCAGCTGGCGCCAGAGCAGAATGGCTACCTTATGGCCTACTTTGGGATCGTGTCAATGGTATGGAGCAAGGATGCTCACGACATATACATTTAGTCATTTAGCAGACACTCTTATCCAGAGACACATTATATTTAGTCATTTAGCAGACGCTCTTATCCAGAGACACATTATATTTAGTCATTTAGCAGACACTCTTATCCAGAGACACATTATATTTAGTCATTTAGCAGATACTCTTATCCAGAGACACATTATATTTAGTCATTTAGCAGACACTCTTATCCAGAGACACATTATATTTAGTCATTTAGCAGACACTCTTATCCAGAGACACATTATATTTAGTCATTTAGCAGACGCTCTTATTCAGAGACACATTATATTTAGTCATTTAGCAGACGCTCTTATCCAGAGACACATTATATTTAGTCATTTAGCAGACGCTCTTATCCAGAGACACATTATATTTAGTCATTTAGCAGACGCTCTTATCCAGAGACACATTATATTTAGTCATTTAGCAGACGCTCTTATCCAGAGACACATTATATTTAGTCATTTAGCAGACGCTCTTATCCAGAGACACATTATATTTAGTCATTTAGCAGACACTCTTATCCAGAGACACATTATATTTAGTCATTTAGCAGACACTTATCCAGAGACACATTATATTTAGTCATTTAGCAGACGCTCTTATCCAGAGACACATTATATTTAGTCATTTAGCAGACGCTCTTATCCAAAGACACTTCCATTTAGTCATTTAGCAGACGCTCTTATCCAGAGACACATTATATTTAGTCATTTAGCAGATACTCTTATCCAGAGACACATTATATTTAGTCATTTAGCAGACGCTCTTATCCAGAGACACATTATATTTAGTCATTTAGCAGACACTCTTATCCAGAGACACATTATATTTAGTCATTTAGCAGACGCTCTTATCCAGAGACACATTATATTTAGTCATTTAGCAGACACTCTTATCCAAAGACACTTCCATTTAGTCATTTAGCAGACACTCTTATCCAGAGACACATTATATTTAGTCATTTAGCAGACGCTCTTATCCAGAGACACATTATATTTAGTCATTTAGCAGATACTCTTATCCAGAGACACATTATATTTAGTCATTTAGCAGACACTCTTATCCAGAGACACATTATATTTAGTCATTTAGCAGACACTCTTATCCAGAGACACATTATATTTAGTCATTTAGCAGACGCTCTTATCCAGAGACACATTATATTTAGTCATTTAGCAGACGCTCTTATCCAGAGACACATTATATTTAGTCATTTAGCAGACGCTCTTATCCAGAGACACATTATATTTAGTCATTTAGCAGACACTCTTATCCAGAGACACATTATATTTAGTCATTTAGCAGACGCTCTTATCCAGAGACACATTATATTTAGTCATTTAGCAGACACTCTTATCCAGAGAGACTTACAGTTAGTGCAGTCATCTTAATATATATGTGGTTGTCCCACCTAGCTCAGTCATAGTAAGTACATTTTTCCTTAGTAAAGTAGTTCATTAGCTGTTAGTGTTAGTAGGAAAAGACAAGTATGAGTGTTAGTTTATTTCTTTTATACGCTCATTGTGGCCCTAGCCTCTTTTTATTTTGTGGTATTTTGCACCTGTGATGCTAAATTAGCGATGACGTTGTTTGCGCGTCAGCTGGACTGGCAATCAGTGTTCACCATGTTATTTGACCACTACATTCCTGGTTAGGACAACACAATGTATTTACAGTAATTAAAAGTTTAGATGGCTAAATTCTCCTGAAATCTCCAGGATATCAAATCCCCACCCTCGTGGGAACAGGATTTAATAGAGCAACTTGATGAGAAATGAACTTTTTTTGTCCAATTTTTCCAGGTAATCCAAGGGGGAGTGATTGGCCGGCTGACCTCAAAGTACTCTGAGAACTCACTGCTTCTTCTCTCCATCGGCATGTCAAGTCTGGTGGGCCTGGCTCAGGTACAGAGGATTCATTTCATCTTGTGATAAATGCAGGGTTGTATATATTCACCGTAGCAAAATGTTCAGCAAAAAAAAGCACTTGGACAGTTTCAATCCCTCCTCGTTTCAGTCGTTTTATTTCCGTTTGGTGCCTAATGAATATGACCCTTTTGTAAAACCTTTGATCTTAAAGGTTAACGTTTCGTTCTCTCCTTGGCAGGTCTTCATGGCTAACGTGTTCCAGTTCTGCTTCATCGTTCTCCCCATGATGTTCTCTCTCAGCGTGTTCAACATCATCACTGACAGCATGCTGACAAAGACTGTGCCTTCCTCCGATACCGGTGAGACAATTAAGCGTTTCAAACACATATGTTGAGAAATGTGAAGGGGGGCATCAGTTAAACAGTAAATCATTGGCTAACCTAACAAAACCAAAAAACATCAGAGAAAGAATCACACTTGGTGTCGTAACATTCTGAAAGAAACAGTTTAGCATTGAAGTGCAACTTCTGTCTGTTCTGGACATATTTCTGATTGGTTCTCTTCACTCTTCTGCAGGCACGATGCTGGGGCTGTGTGCCTCTGTGCAGTCTCTACTCCGCACCATCGGCCCCACGATTGGAGGCTTCTTGTATCACAACTACGGAGTGGCCTCTTTTGGGTTCATCCAGTTTGTCGTGAACATGGTCGTGTTTGTGTTTATGCTTAGAAACATGGTCAACAGCAAAGATGAGCACAGAGAATGACATTCCACAGACTTAAATACATAGGGCATTTTAAAAGTGACCTAAATATAATTTTATATTATCAGAGAATTTAATTATATTTCTATAATGGACAAAAATATAAAATGCAACAATTTCCTAGATTTTACTTAGTTCATATAAGGAAATCAGTTGATTGAAATATATTCATTAGGCACTAATCAATGGATTTCACATGACTAGGAATACAGATATGCATCTCTTGGTCAAAGATGCCTTAAAAAAAAGGTAGTGACGTGGATCAGAAAACCAGTCAGTATCTGGTGTGACCACTATTTGCCTCATGCTGATTGTGGCCTGTGAAATTTTGTCCCACACCTCATCAATGGCTGTGTGAAGTTCCTGGATATTGGCTGGGAACTGGAACACTGTCGTACACGTCGATCCAGAGCATCCCAAACATGTCTGGTGAGTATGCAGGCCATGGAAGAACTGGGACAATTTCAGCTTCGAGGAATTGTGTACAGATCCTTGCAACATGGGGCTGTGCATTATCATGCTGAAACATGAGGTGATGGCGGTGAATGAATGGCACGACAATGGGCCTCAGGATCTCATTACAGGTATCTTTGTGCATTCAAATTATCATCGATAAAATGCAATTGTGTTCATTGTCCGTAACTTAAGCCTGCCCATACCATAGCACCACGGGGCACTCTGTTCACGTCAGCAAACCGCTCACACACACGCCGCCATACACGTGGTCTGCGGTTGTGAGGCCGGTTGGATGTACTGACAAATTCTCTAAAACGACATTGGTATGAGAAATTAACATTCAATTCTCTGGCAACAGCTCTGGTGGACATTCCTGTAGTCACATGCCAATTGCACACTTCCTCAAAACTTGAGACATCTGTGGTATTTTATGTAAAAAAAAACTGCACATTTGAGTGGCCTTTTATTGTCCCCAGCACAAGGTACACCTTTGTAATGATCATGCCATTTAATCAGCTTCATGATGTCACACCTGTCAGGTGTATGGATTATCTTGGCAAAGGAGAAATGCTCATTAACAGGGACGTAAACAAATTTGTGCACAACATTTGAGAAATGTTTTTTGTGCGTATGGAACATCTCTGGGATCTTTAATTTTAGCTCATGAAACATGGGAGCATCACTTAGTGTTGTGTTTATTTTTGTTCAGTGTATATTGCCGACAGCTTAGTCTTAAAAAAAATTGAAATATACAGTATATCTGAATATTGTACTTGTGATTTGATATTCAATAAACAGGAATGTTCAGAAGAACAGTTGTTTACTGGAGATGCCACTTACATATAAAATCCTTTGTTGATTCTGCAGATGTGATTTTTGTGTTTCTGTCAAACAGAAGGTGTGTGTGTGTGTGTGTGGGGCAATAAACCCAATCTATTAGTAACTAGTAGACGGTCACTGCTGTAGTTGTGTTAGCTCTACAGAATCTCAATTTAATATTTGCTCAACCATTTCAAAAACTGAAGATACAAAATAAATGGTTGGTTTAAAATCTTTTTAAAAATGTTTATTTCAAGGTCTCACACATTCCATATTCCTATAAAAGATTTCTCATCCCTCTGCTATCGTTGCAACATGCCTAACACCTGCTCAAAGCATGTTATTTTGTCATGTAAAAGACCAAAACCCCCAAGCCTCTAACACATGTTTCTGTAATCATCTCTGCATTGCAATCGTGCATTAATTCAACTTCACTGTCCTCTGTCATATCAGAATAAAAAAAGGAATGCTATGCAGTCATGATGGAGAGAGGGACATGAAACCTCAATGGACGGCTGTCTGACACGCTGCCAACCAATAACAGCACTGAATAGCACTGCAGTGGAGAGCTAAAACTATCATTGTGTGACTAGTCAATCTACAGCACATGGAAGCCTGGGCCAACAAGGGGTTTCAGAGGACTCATTTTCCCTTTCAATAGACAAACTGTTGCCTACAGGGATAGTTCACCTGAATGTTGTCGGGCCAGGGAGTGTCTACAACTACAGATAGTAGGTTATTATTACTTTGCTAAAGCAACCACAGACACTTCAGCATCGCTGTCGATCACCCCCAGGCGTGGTTTTACGCAGAGTTCATTTTGGCACGCAATTTAGTTAAAAGCTAAAACAAGTGAAACAGGTATCAATACCAATCTTAGCAGATTGTTGCTGTAGGAAAGTAACTGAATCCAAACCGTAGTTGCAGTCAATCACAAAAACAAACACAATGTATCAATTAGTGATTTTGATTGAACCAACCCTTTAAAGTGACCCCATGGAGTGCAGTGGAAAGGAGCCCAGGTTTTGTCACAAGGTCTTAATAACACTGGGAGAGTGGCTGCACCTCAATAGTCTAATGTGGTTTCATCTCCTCACCCTTCACCTGCTCTAATGTAAAAGAGGTGGAGAGGAGAAAGAAAATAACCCTCCACCGTCCTGACTTGTCAACTCAGGATAAGAGGAGGCTAACATAAAGACGAGGAGATCATTCCTTAGACTATTGAAACACACCCAGGGTCTCTCTGGCCTCAGCATCACCAATAGTCAGGCCCTCCAGGAATTCACAGTGATTTCTTTTGTGGAATTTGCTGAGAGAAAAAAAAAAAAGCTTTATTTTGCTGCTGCAATTCTGCATGAGGGAAAGGTTTTGTCGTGTGGCTTGAATTAACTATATTATGCGGTAAATGTGAGATGATTGGTTGAAATTGCAAGCTCTCTTTTTGTACTGCGGTGATGGGTACATTTTATGCGATAATATTGCGATGATTTTGACTGCTTTATTCGGAAATAGTGCAGTGATTGGTCAAATTTGCACACCCTCACATAATATGCAGGGAATTGTTGATTTAGCAAAAACATTATTGGAGGAACTGAATAACGACAAATGAGGACAGAACTATCACTATGGGCGGAGCGCAGGAGGGGCAGAGCAGCGTCCTCCAGGGGGCGCGTTCAGCAGGACGTTTCGGAACATTCAGATAGAAATATGCTATGTAGAACAAACATGCTTCTCTGATATGTAGATTAAGGAATCATGTTGGCTCCAATAGTGGCGTAACTATCTGCAACATTCGAGAACGTTTGGCAACTGAACATGGCCCAGGACTCTCAGCAGCCATTCTGATTGGTCTGGAGATACTCTTGGTGCAGTTTGTCTTGGGCCTCGTAGAGTTTCCGCAGCTTCTTGGTCTGTCCCTTACTGAGATCCTTCCCCTCCACATCATGCGTGGGGAAACCCTGTTGGAGCAGAACGTGGCTGTCAAAACACTTGATATTCAATAAAGCCTTGTAGCCACTCAAGATATCAAGGAGGTATACAATTGTTGTATATTTACCGTTTCATCAAAGCCGGAATACTTGTCGGTTTCAGAGCGGAACATATCGCACGGGGAGATTTTCATCTTCGCAAGTTTGGCCAACTGTGATGAAACAACCATGAACAGAGACATCAATATACCTACATCTAGACATGAGGCTAATAACATCAGTATTACTGCTCTCAGATCAGTTAGCAGAGGGGACACATCAATATACCTACATCTAGACATGAGGCTAATAACATCAGTATTACTGCTCTCAGATCAGTTAGCAGAGGGGACATATCAATATACCTACATGTAGACATATCAGTATCACTGCTCTCAGATCAGTTAGTGGAGGAAGCGGAACAGTGCCATTGAGGGAATTCCACCAAAGATGAGTCCTCTATCCATCTCTATGGTTCTACTAACCTCCTGCTCCTGCTTCTTCTTGGCAGCCTCCTCTTTCTTGTTCTTCTTCTCGTCCTCCATCTTCTTTTTCTCATTCCTCTCCCTCAGCAGGGTCTCTTTATCCACCAGCTTCACCACAGTGGGAAGGCCTAACGATGACAAGACAACACAGCCAGTCATCACTGTGGCCACTACTAGTTCTCGCTGATCTATAGAGTGTGTGTGTGTGTGTGTGTGTGTACACATGTTGTGGTCAGTGCATGTACCTTCATGGTCTTCTAGACGCACCCCCAGCTCAGGTAAGGTGTCATTACGGACCACGTCACACAGCTGTAGCACCTCTGTCACTGAGAACACAGAGTCAGTCACCACGTCAACAAGCCTCACATTTCTAGCAGCAGGCAACTGTGTTCAATTCTTAGTATTATTGTTGAATAACTAGGCAGGGAGGAAGTATTTACCATTCTGTTCTCTGGCAATTTTGCGAACAGATTCTCTGAAGTCTGACAGCACCTTCAGATAGGGCATCACTGTGGTCTCCATCTGCAAGCAGCCTCAGTTAGCTTGACTAGAAACTTCCACAGAATCACAACGTCTACGAGAACACGGACATAATAATAATAATAATAAGATTTATTTTAAAATACAAAGTGACACAGACAGACAGACAGACAGACAGACAGACAGACAGACAGACAGACAGACAGACAGACAGACAGACAGACAGACAGACAGACAGACAGACAGACAGACAGACAGACAGACACTACAAACTGAGGAGAAATGGTGGTGGCCAATCCCAACAGTATATTATGTTGAAAGCACCTCGACTGCCAAGAAGCAGCCTGGTATCTCCAGGGCAATACTTACATCCACATGGTGACCATCTCCTCCCACTGGGAATCCAATAGGCTCGGACCCTTCAATGGCCCCAAAGGTCTACAACACAGACAGGGTTAGAATTTCATCAGAACAAAGGATGTAGTCTCCTGATAAGTAAAAGGACTGAATAGGTTAATATCATACCACTTAGCTATAGTGGTGTAAATATCATGTGACCCGGTTTCACTTTCTACATCGCGTCTCATTTTTAATAGTGAATGTATTCACGAGATTTATGTGATGGCACCGTTGTTTTGTCATGCCATTCAAAATGGGTTTATTTGGCACAGCCCACTTCAGCTCTGGTCTTGTGAGTGTAATACTGGGGTGTATTCACTAGGAACCAAATGGAAACAAACAAAAGCAAACGTAACGAAACAGGGAGGAACTGAATTTTTGCTATGGTGCAAAACATTTTGCAACGGTGTGCAATGAATGAATACACCCACTGGTATGCTGCACAAGCTCTCCCTCACCTTGAGCATGTCAGTCAGGTAGAGAGCGATGCTCTTCATCAGCATGCGGTTGGGCTGCAGCTTGGAGCTCTTCCTACTGGCTATGTAGGTGTTGCTCTGGGTCACCAGCGCCCTCATCTCCTCCATGGTGCTGCGCGTGTCCACGTTGTCACACAGCGCCTCGTGGACGGCTGCCTTCCTCTCATAGAAACTACAGACAGGGACAATAGAGGAGTGGGCTGCCTTCCTCTCATAGAAACTACAGACAGGGACAATAGAGGAGTGGGCTGCCTTCCTCTCATAGAAACTACAGACAGGGACAATAGAGGAGTGGGCGGGGTTTACTCTCATAGAAACTACAGACAGGGACAATAGAGGAGTGGGCGGGGTTTACTCTCATAGAAACTACAGACAGGGACAATAGAGGAGTGGGCTGCCTTCCTCTCATAGAAACTACAGACAGGGACAATAGAGGAGTGGGCGGGGTTTACTCTCATAGAAACTACAGACAGGGACAATAGAGGAGTGGGCGGGGTTTACTCTCATAGAAACTACAGACAGGGACAATAGAAGAGTGGGCGGGGTTTACTCTCATAGAAACTACAGACAGGGACAATAGAGGAGTGGGCTGCCTTCCTCTCATAGAAACTACAGACAGGGACAATAGAGGAGTGGGCAGGGTTTACTCTCATAGAAACTACAGACAGGGACAATAGAGGAGTGGGCGGGGTTTACTCTCATAGAAACTACAGACAGGGACAATAGAGGAGTGGGCAGGGTTTACTCTCATAGAAACTACAGACAGGGACAATAGAGGAGTGGGCGGGGTTTACTCTCATAGAAACTACAGACAGGGACAATAGAGGAGTGGGCTGCCTTCCTCTCATAGAAACTACAGACAGGGACAATAGAGGAGTGGGCTGCCTTCCTCTCATAGAAACTACAGACAGGGACAATAGAGGAGTGGGCAGGGTTTACTCTCATAGAAACTACAGACAGGGACAATAGAGGAGTGGGCAGGGTTTACTCTCATAGAAACTACAGACAGGGACAATAGAGGAGTGGGCGGGGTTTACTCTCATAGAAACTACAGACAGGGACAATAGAGGAGTGGGCTGCCTTCCTCTCATAGAAACTACAGACAGGGACAATAGAGGAGTGGGCTGCCTTCCTCTCATAGAAACTACAGACAGGGACAATAGAGGAGTGGGCTGCCTTCCTCTCATAGAAACTACAGACAGGGACAATAGAGGAGTGGGCGGGGTTTACTCTCATAGAAACTACAGACAGGGACAATAGAGGAGTGGGCGGGGTTTACTCTCATAGAAACTACAGACAGGGACAATAGAGGAGTGGGCAGGGTTTACTCTCATAGAAACTACAGACAGGGACAATAGAGGAGTGGGCGGGGTTTACTCTCATTGAAACTACAGACAGGGACAATAGAGGAGTGGGCTGCCTTCCTCTCATAGAAACTACAGACAGGGACAATAGAGGAGTGGGCAGGGTTTACTCTCATAGAAACTACAGACAGGGACAATAGAGGAGTGGGCGGGGTTTACTCTCATAGAAACTACAGACAGGGACAATAGAGGAGTGGGCGGGGTTTACTCTCATAGAAACTACAGACAGGGACAATAGAGGAGTGGGCTGCCTTCCTCTCATAGAAACTACAGACAGGGACAATAGAGGAGTGGGCGGGGTTTACTCTCATAGAAACTACAGACAGGGACAATAGAGGAGTGGGCTGCCTTCCTCTCATAGAAACTACAGACAGGGACAATAGAGGAGTGGGCTGCCTTCCTCTCATAGAAACTACAGACAGGGACAATAGATGAGTGGGCAGGGTTTACTCTCATAGAAACTACAGACAGGGACAATAGAGGAGTGGGCAGGGTTTACTCTCATAGAAACTACAGACAGGGACAATAGAGGAGTGGGCGGGGTTTACTCTCATAGAAACTACAGACAGGGACAATAGAGGAGTGGGCTGCCTTCCTCTCATAGAAACTACAGACAGGGACAATAGAGGAGTGGGCAGGGTTTACTCTCATAGAAACTACAGACAGGGACAATAGAGGAGTGGGCGGGGTTTACTCTCATAGAAACTACAGACAGGGACAATAGAGGAGTGGGCAGGGTTTACTCTCATAGAAACTACAGACAGGGACAATAGAGGAGTGGGCGGGGTTTACTCTCATAGAAACTACAGACAGGGACAATAGAGGAGTGGGCGGGGTTTACTCTCATAGAAACTACAGACAGGGACAATAGAGGAGTGGGCTGCCTTCCTCTCATAGAAACTACAGACAGGGACAATAGAGGAGTGGGCGGGGTTTACTCTCATAGAAACTACAGACAGGGACAATAGAGGAGTGGGCTGCCTTCCTCTCATAGAAACTACAGACAGGGACAATAGAGGAGTGGGCTGCCTTCCTCTCATAGAAACTACAGACAGGGACAATAGATGAGTGGGCAGGGTTTACTCTCATAGAAACTACAGACAGGGACAATAGAGGAGTGGGCAGGGTTTACTCTCATAGAAACTACAGACAGGGACAATAGAGGAGTGGGCGGGGTTTACTCTCATAGAAACTACAGACAGGGACAATAGAGGAGTGGGCTGCCTTCCTCTCATAGAAACTACAGACAGGGACAATAGAGGAGTGGGCAGGGTTTACTCTCATAGAAACTACAGACAGGGACAATAGAGGAGTGGGCGGGGTTTACTCTCATAGAAACTACAGACAGGGACAATAGAGGAGTGGGCAGGGTTTACTCTCATAGAAACTACAGACAGGGACAATAGAGGAGTGGGCGGGGTTTACTCTCATAGAAACTACAGACAGGGACAATAGAGGAGTGGGCGGGGTTTACTCTCATAGAAACTACAGACAGGGACAATAGAGGAGTGGGCTGCCTTCCTCTCATAGAAACTACAGACAGGGACAATAGAGGAGTGGGCAGGGTTTACTCTCATAGAAACTACAGACAGGGACAATAGAGGAGTGGGCTGCCTTCCTCTCATAGAAACTACAGACAGGGACAATAGAGGAGTGGGCAGGGTTTACTCTCATAGAAACTACAGACAGGGACAATAGAGGAGTGGGCGGGGTTTACTCTCATAGAAACTACAGACAGGGACAATAGAGGAGTGGGAGGGGTTTACTCTCATAGAAACTAGACAGACAAGCCCAATGTGAGTGGGGTTTCCTCTCGTCTACACAGGGAGCTGCCACCAGGGGGCAGTCATTCACAACAGATGATCAAGTGGTACATTGTTTGAATACTCCCTCACACCTGCAACACAGAGTTGTCATAAAACATGACATGGAATGACAAATGACTACTAAGGTCATATCAGCACTCTTTACCAAAATCCTGTTAGGAAGCTTGAAACACTGAAACCTTATTGAAGCTTTCAGATGTTTAGATTTGTGTGCCGTGCCTCATAAGAGAGGTTTCAAAAAAAGGTCCTTCCAGGTAACAAGCTCCAAGGGACTTTAACAACCCCATAACGAAGGCATTATTACCAAACCTTCAAAACGAAGTCGTATCGATTATTAACACCAGGCTTGTGACGTTTCTCCTCTCACCTCTCGTTGAGCTCCATCTCGGCGGCCTCCCACTTCTCAAACTGTCCGGTGACATCACAGGGAGCTCGGAGAATGTCTTTCACGTTGAGGAAAAACTCCTGTTGAGGAGAGGAAGACTAAATGAAAAAGAAAGCCCCCTTGTGGTCAGAGGACTCAAACAGGTGCACTTTGAGTCCTCCGAGCCGGAGAGTAGAAGAAAAACTAAAATAATTTCATGAAAATAAACACTCCTACACCAACATACTAGCTGCTCCTGTAAACGTGCAGTCATTGCACTAACGCTAGTCGGCGATGGCCCTATCAGAGCCGGCGCCAGAATTAATCAGTTGGACAGGCATTTGACTTCCACAATTGACAGAGACGAGCGCCAACAAGCAGCCGAGCGAGTGAAACAGCACCCCTAAGTCTCAGTATGTGTAGCCCATGTATCTGATGCTATCTGGCCAAAAACAGTATGGCATGTCATCATTTTTTTAAATGGGTTTTATAGTAAAGAAATGTAATTTAGCTGAAAACATGCATTACCTTCAATGTGGCATGAACACAACCAGCCATGTTTTCATCCAATTGTTAAACAAATCACTTTAAAAAAGTAGGTTACCTTTGTGCATTCGTCCCAAATAATTACAGCATCCGAACAGTGCACCGGGAAACTTTCCTTCAATTCATAAGTGTCTGAAACTATCTCACCGGAGAAAGCATCCCAGTAGGCAAAGCAGCGCCTTATTATATGCAGCCCAGGTATCTGATGCAGTCTGGCCCAAAAAATTATAACATTGGCCACACATACTGAGACAGAGGGGAGCTGTTTCGCTCGCTCAGATGCTTGTCAGCGTCCGTCACTCAAATAAATATTCAATATTGAAATATTTTATTTAGAGATGGGCAAGGAGGTACGATAGTGTGGGCCAAGCCCCCTAAGACCTGCCCATTATGCAGGCCCTGGGCTCCAGAAACTACCTTCAAACTGCAGAGACATAAAAGGACTTGATGCCAAAATGTGGACCTACCCGTTTAAGACTCCAGAGAAGCTCCTCTGGGCTATATTATCACTTACATTCAGGAATTTCTCGTAGTGGACAGCTGACTCCATGGTGTTGGAGGAGTAATCCAGGGTGTCCTTCCAGGAATGCATCAGGAAGGCTAGACGGAGCTGCCGAGCTGAGGGGAACACACAGAACTGCTGTTAGCTTGCACGCAGACGCCACACACACACACACACCACACCACACCACACACACACGCCACACACCACACGCCACACACACACACCACACACACACACACGCCACACACACACACACACACACACACACACACACGCCACACACGCCACACACACACACACACACACACACACACACAACATAATGCTATTGTTTTAATGGCTACTGAGAAGTTGCTTCACCGGTGTTCTTCGCCAGGGCATCCTTGATGGTGATGAAGTTCTTGAGAGATTTGGACATCTTGCAGCCTGCGATGGTCAGGTGACCAGTGTGCAGGAAGTAGCGAACCCAGTGGTCGTTCTCAAAGTAAGCCTGCGTGGACAAGTGTCCTGCTTGTTATTCAACTTGAATACTACGGTTGCATTCCAATTCCCTATCTTTCTCCCCGAAGTGTACACTCATTCACTTGCCCTTGTGGACTTTGCTGCTACTATAGGCCAATACTTTCAAATCCTAGAGGGGGAGTGAACAAGTACACACTTGGGAGTACACAAACGGACCACCGTCCCTGTCATAGAAACAGATCACTTGAGAATAAACCCTTACCTCGGACTGAGCCAACTCATTATCGTGATGGGGGAATCGGAGGTCAAACCCTCCTCCGTGGATGTCCATAGACTCTCCCAGGATGGAACCAGCCATAGCGGAACATTCGATATGCCAGCCAGGCCGTCCCTTTCCCCAGGGTGAGTCCCAGGACGGCTCCCCCGGCTTAGAGGCCTTCCACAGGGCAAAGTCATTCTGCGACCTCTTCTCACTGAGCTGGTCTGCTGAGACACTCAGATCTCCTGCAGGACACACAGACAACCAATAACTCACATACATTGTAGCACTTTGGGTTTTTTAAAAGCGCTTTATAAATGATTCATATTATTACCCTCTCCCTCCTGCAGAGCTTTCATGTCACCGACCGCTTCAGGTACCAGCTTGCCGTACGCGTGCTTCTGGCTGGTGTCAAACTTGGCTGTGTCAAAATAAACTGAACCGTTGGACTCGTACCTGTCGACGGGAAAATAAAAAGAACCCGACAGAGATAGAGGGATGAACAAAGAGCCGTTTTAAAACTAATTAGAGGAGAGGGGCCTGAATCCCTTACCCGAAGCCATTGTCTAGGATCTTCTTCACAAAGTCCACGATCTCTGGGCAGTACTCACTGACGCGGGTGAGTACATCTGGGGGAAGGACCTGGGGGTTGCACACAGAATCATCATCAGATTGGCACTAGAAATGTAGTACATTTTAATAGTAAAATATGATTAACAATTAGAAATATTAATGTTATATTACTGCTAAAATACTGTATGGTTTATGTGATAGGGCCCCGTGTTTTTGCATAATCGTGTGACATAAGATTTGATCCTGTGTTTTAACTCTTATCCAGAAATGAGAAGAAATGATCTGAGGATGGTGCTGGACCATCTGACATGAAAAGAGGACAGTTTGATGAAAACACTTTAAATAAAAAAAGGTTAAAATTCAGGTCATGTGACATAATAGTTATGTGTGCTTCCACCTACATTCCAGATTACTCATCTGATAATGAGCACTGACACTAGAAAAGGTCATAGTAAAATACAATTCATTCTAAATATAAATGTTATATGAATGATAAAATCTGGGTTGTTTGTGCTTCCACCTACATTCAAGGCGTCCATGTCGTTGTGGTACTCCCCTTCCCAGAACTTTGGAAGAAGAGAGAAGATGGAGTTCTCGGTCACTTGACTGCCAAATTGAGCATCCAACCAATCAGACAGCAGGTCTTTGGCCTTCTCCAGTAACACCTTCAAAAAGAACAAAAGAACACATTTGACTTCTGTTGTCTCTGGTTTTCTTTTTCGTAAAGTGCGTCGCACAGGAGGTTGGTGGCACCTTAATCAGGGAGGACGGGCTCGTGGTAATGACGAGCAGAATCAGTGGAATGGTATCAAATACATCAACACATGGTTTCCAGGTGTTTGATGCCATTCCATTCCGTTCCGTGCTTCTACACCTGCATTGCTTGCTGTTTGGGGTCTTAGGCTGGGTTTCTGTACAGCACTTTGAGGTATCAGCTGATGTCAGAAGGGCTTTATAAATACATTTGATTTGACTTATGAGCCGTTCTCCCCTCAGCAGCCTCCACTGGACTGTGTCAAGACAATCAAATGTGACTTGACTAGGTAGCTCAGTCCAAACCTCTGGAAGTGTATTAGACTTGTCAGGAAGCGTAGAGATCCATGTTGTACAGCAGAGAGGAGACGTTACCTGAGCCAGGTGTTGAACGTCAGCCTCCCCAGCCTTGCTCTCCACCGCCCCCTGCAGGGGTCCCAGGGCAGCAGCGACGGCAGAGTCCAGCCTCTCCAGCATCTGTTTCTTGTCTGGGTCTGTGGTCTCGGCCAGCTTGGCCTGGAAGGGCTGCAAATGATATGGAGTGAATGGGATGTTAGATGTGGTAATGTGACATCCAGAGCCAAAGCTCACCACTCTCTCTATATATGGGAGGGTTCATTCTCACCCCCCACACAGGGGTGAACTTTAGAACCTGAGAGTATGCCCAGGACATGCCACTGTTCCACAGATGACCAATCACGCAGCCACACCTGTAAATAATGACTGATTCATTTGTCATTAACTTTGTAGACACTATAAAACGTTTGATGTCTTACCCCTCTGGCACTAAGGACATCCTGCAGGATCTGGGCAGCCGCTGGCTTCTTCTCCCTGTACTGTTCCAGGAGGTAGTTCTGTCTGGCCCGCCTGATGATCTGACAGACAGACGATCACTAACCATTCAGCCAACTGTTCACTTTTCACAACATGTTGTTTTGTACCACTGCTGGTTACCTTGTCATCGATGTCCGTAATGTTCATGCAGTAGAACACGTCATATTTGAAATAGTTCATCAGAATCCTTCGGAGGATATCAAAAGATATGTAAGATCTGAAAAACAAAAAGGAATCAATCATTTGATTTGGACACATCTTTACATTCAAATTGAAACTGATTTAAAGGTTCTACAGCAGGAAATAGTCTTAGTTCTAGACTATTCTTTTCCAGAACAGTTATTAGTCAGGAAAGTATGACCCTTGTTCCATCAAAATGTAATCATTAAAGATGCACTATGCAGAAATCACTCCCCCATTTACTGGTTGCTAAAATTTGAATAGTTCGCCTAATTTCAGTTTATGTGACAAAACAAACAAGTGTAGTGTAGAGACTCATTGTACCATCTAAACCACTGAAATATATTTCCCATAACCACAAACGGTTGTATTTTCAGCTGTTTGAAGCTGGTGTACAAAACCGAAAGTAAAAGATGCAAAAACAAAACTTAAGAACAGGCAGCATAGAAATATCACACATAGGAAAAATTGTCTAAGAAGCGGTAGATCTGTTCTATGTGAATTTGGTTGGGTCAGTCAGGTACATACTGCACCTTTAAAATAATTTAAATGCCAGTTAGGTGAGCCCTTATTAGGTTTGCCACCTCACCTGCATTTTCATGACATATTTCTGGTTTATTCTTCTTCTATTTGTGACTACTGGACTAAACCTATTGGACTATACCTATTGGACTATATCTATACCTATTGGACTATAGACTACACCCATTGGACTATAGACTAAACCTATTGGACTATACCTATTGGACTATATCTATACCTATTGGACTATAGACTACACCCATTGGACTATAGACTACACCCATTGGACTATAGACTACACCCATTGGACTATAGACTACACCCATTGGACTATAGACTACACCCATTGGACTATAGACTACACCCATTGGACTATAGACTACACCCATTGGACTATAGACTACACCCATTGGACTATAGACTACACCCATTGGACTATAGACTACACCCATTGGACTATAGACTACACCCATTGGACTATAGACTACACCCATTGGACTATAGACTACACCCATTGGACTATAGACTATACCTATTGGACTACACCTATTGGACTATAGACTATACCTATTGGACTAAACCTATTGAACTAAACCTATACCTATTGGACTAAACCTATTGAACTAAACCTATACCTATTGGACTAAACCTATTGGACTATAGACTATACCTATTGGACTAAACCTATTGGACTATAGACTACACCTATTGGACTAAACCTATTGGACTATAGACTACACCTATTGGACTATACCTATTGGACTATAGACTATACCTATTGGACTATAGACTATACCTATTGGACTAAACCTATTGGACTATAGACTACACCTATTGGACTATACCTATTGGACTATACCTATTGGACTATACCTATTGGACTATACCTATTGGGCTATAGACTATACCTATTGGACTAAACCTATTGGACTATAGACTACACCTATTGGACTAAACCTATTGGACTATAGACTATACCTATTGGACTATAGACTATACCTATTGGACTATAGACTACACCTGTTGGACTAAACCTATTGGAGTAAACAGCTCTTTGCGGCGCGGTGTGGCTGTCACAAACTGCTCGTCTTGTTACTTCCTGAAGTGAACTTTACCTGGCATGTCCCATGTGAGAGGCATCATAGACAGTGGGTCCGCAGCAGTACCACGACACCTTGTTTCCATTCTGGGGAACAAACAACTCCTGCAATAATAACAGTCTGGTATTAATAATGTCAATTTAGCAGACACTTTTATCCAATAATAACAGTCTGGTATTAATAATAGTACATTTAGCAGACACTTTTATCCAATAATAACAGTCTGGTATACATAATAGTACATTTAGCAGACACTTTTATCCAAAGCGACAGTCATGCATACATTCTATGTATGGGTGCTCTTTGGAATCGAACCCACTACCCTGGTGTCACATGTGCCATGCTCTACCAACTGAGCTACAGAGATGGGATCAAAATGTAAACCTTTATGCGTACATTGACATTCAGTGTCTTTCTTTCCTATTTGATCATAAGGATTCAGCCATCCAAAATGGCTCTTCTAACGAGCAAAACAAAAGAAGGTCAACATGTCACCTTGGTGCGTGTGAGGCTGTTGTAGAGTCGCAGCTTCGGCAGGTTGGATGCGGCTGGGGCAGACCAGGGGGGCTGGACCCTCTTTCCTTTCACTAAAAAACAGAGGACACATTTAATAACAACATTAGTCAAACGTTTCTCTGAAGAGGGCATGCTGTTAAATGGTGTCACATTTAAGGTCAGGCAAATTATCAAATTGAATTCCCTCAAATCTCTGGATTCACCAATTAAAACGATGACATTTTAGGGATTTGAGCAGGCAACTGTCTGAGGGTATGCAAGCCACCACTCTATTCTGATGACAACCACCCCTGGTCTCCAGAGCACAGGAACACCATGCAGTCTGATGACAACCACCCCTGGTCTCCAGAGTACAGGAACACCATGCAGTCTGATGACAACCACCCCTGGTCTCCAGAGTACAGGAACACCATGCAGTCTGATGACAACCACCCCTGGTCTCCAGAGTACAGGAACACCATGCAGTCTGTGGGCCTTCATCAAAGATGCAGGCCTGCTACCAGTAGACTTAGTTTGAGTGGGGGGAGGGATGGAAAGCAACACACTAGCTAGCCCTCAAAGTGCGTGTGAAAAACAAACACAAAACCCACACAGGAAGGAACACAAGTGTGATGAAAAAAAATAAAAAATAATAATAATAATAATAATAATTCAGGGATGGGAAATAGTCCAATGAAACAACCAAACGGTGGTCCTCCTGCCACCAGCCTTTAACACTGTTGACAAATGAATACAGGCCTAAAAATAAGTTACAGACTTTGATGATACCGAAATGCTAATCATGCAAATGTTATTATGGGTCCATATTGAACAGGGGCTTGGGCTATATCTGACACTATGGGTCCATATTGAACAGGGGCTTGGGCTATATCTGACACTATGAGTCCATATTGAACAGGGGCTTGGGCTATATCTGACACTATGGGTCCATATTGAACAGGGGCTTGGGCTATATCTGACACTATGAGTCCATATTGAACAGGGGCTTGGGCTATATCTGACACTATGAGTCCATATTGAACAGGGGCTTGGGCTATATCTGACACTATGAGTCCATATTGAACAGGGGCTTGGGAAATATCTGACACTATTAAGCTTCTATGAAGCTCTTGCCCAATGTATTGCTCCTGAAATAATGAAGGATAGTCCCACCAGCTTTAATGTAGCATCTCATTTTAGAGGGTCTGTCAGCAGAACACCAGGGTATAGCCAGAAGCCTGAATCTAACGTGACCAGCTAGTACCATTTATGGTTATACTACCGTATTACTGGAAAAGGTTAAATTGCGTTTCGCTTTCACAATGAATGTCATCTTTCACTGTACCCATCCGGTGTATGTGACAATAAAACAAAACAAAAAACAAGCTCTGGAGACAGTAGCGATGAGTATTCTGTGAAAATAGTTGTGACTGGTATACCGAGCATCACGAAGCCAACAGTACAACGGTCAGGACTACTCTCACAGAATACTCTTAGCTACGGTCACAGTCTCCAGGACTTGTCATAAGTCATTTTCTGGAGAAAAAAAAAAAAAGTTGTATTGTCACATACACCAGATAGGTGCAGTGAAAGATGACATTCAGTGTGAAAGCGAAATTCAACCTTTACCCACAAACCACTCCAGCCCCTCATGATGAGATCTGTTTTTGTGTGCCCCCCACCCCCTCAAAGGTGCCCATCCCGGATTTAAATATATTCGGGACGCCTGATCATAGGTAGAAGAATGCCATTAATTTAATTGACTATTTAAATAGCTAGCCTCCTTACCGTAGCCGACATTTCAAAGTGACCCTGCACTATCGGTCTAGTCTAGGTGGGGGGGGGGGGGGGGGGTGCCATGACTGCCCTTATGCAGTGGGCTACTCTAGTCTAAGGGGAGCATCCCTATCCTGTCCATGGGCCCTGGACTCTACTCACTGCTGCTATCTGGGCTGGGGGTGTCCCGCTGCAGGGCTGCTATGTGCCTGTACCAGCGCAGAGCGTGCACGTGCTGCGGGGACGGGGGCCTGTGCAGGAGCTCAAAGACCTCCTGGTCCACCCGAGAGGGGCTGAACCCAGCCAGGTAGCTGCGGGAGCTCAGGTACTCATTCAGAGCCACAGTGGCTGTGGCCTCCTCACTTGTGTGCAGCAAGAAGCCATAATCAAAGGCTGTGGAAAACAAAACGGCACACATTCACCCACAGACAAGACACCATTGAAAAACCCAAACTAATTTGGGATTGGTTTCGTCTCTAGACAAGGCAAAGAATTGATGCCCAAGAACGTTGTGCTGCTGTATTTGTTAATCAACCCTCTTGCTGATCAATGCCATCTGAAAGTTGACAACTGGCTAAGAGCTTTGGCTACTTCATCTGATTTGGTGTATTAACTTAAAGGCCCAAGCTATCATTTCAACAACCTGACCCTGCCACTTTGTTTGGTGAACTGGGGGATGGAAGTCTAACCTGTCAAATTCATAAATGGAGTGACAGGATGCAATGAGATGTGCATTATATACAGTATAGTCATTGTTTATTTACAAATACTCAAATGACAACATAAACAATGCTGTATTAACCTTAAATGTTGGTTTTTTGACCACATCATTGGTTATGTTATGACACAGCTGTACTAAGATCATAACAGTGCAGGAGGAACTCTTAACGTGTCCCTTTAACCCTCCTGTTGTGTTGGTTTCATGTTAATTAATTCTGTGTTCCTGGTCCAAAATGACCGCCCCATTATAGCTGATTAGAAATCCAGAATAATACATATATTATCACCTAATGTTGTGTTAGATCTTTTTATCAAGTTCTTTTGAACTTGTATTTGCTATTTATGGCCTGTAGGCCTCACAGACCTGAGCTCATACAACTCGGTTTTGAGTAATAAAAGCATAATGTATGGATTATTTTGACTATTACAAATACTCAGATGAAACATATTGTGCTATCTATCACAGACCACTTCATGTCAAAGTTTAACAAGGACTCTCTCCTCCTCACCAGTGTCATGATCAAAGATATGATCAAGAGCCTCACATACAGTATATTGTTTGGTCATTGTCCTGCCACAGAATGAATTGTGAGCAAGGCCTCAAAAAAGCTTTATATACCAGAGCTGCTAGAAAAGCTCTATATATTATTGAAACAATGTTGTGATTGTTTGTGAGAATGCCATGTGGTTCCCGTGGGGGTTGCCATGGAACCAAGAAGGGGAGTGAGGTGTGTGTGTGTGCTCAAACACACATCCATGTGGGGGTCTGGGAGATGGAAGTGTGTCCATCTGAGGAATTGACATGTGCCTGAACTAAATTGTATACACTAATTGTAGTCTCACCCATTAATGTCTAATGACCGGTGACCGGGAACACCACAGGCGTAGAAAAGTTAAATAAAACACCCAAAATGTAATGAAAATCATCAAAATGTATTTGGTGTGTTTAGATGCCCTGTGTGGACAAAGTCATGGAACCTTATGACAATCAGATTAAATGAATTACATTTTTCAGAGAGAAAACTTGTAAATCGGTCCAAATCGACCGGAATACAGCACGAGGGTTACCAATGGAGAGATCTCAATGTCGAGAGACTGTAGACGACTAGCTCGCAGTAGCAGCAGGTATTTTCACAAGCCATCTAGCTAGCTTGTACAATTGATTGCTATTCTACAGTATTCCTGGAAAAGGTTGAATTGAGCTTCCGCTTTCAAAATGAATATCCCTTTTCACTGTACCTATCCGGTGTATGTGACAATACAGAACATTTTCTTTCCAGCACACGACCAATGTCAAACGCTGGAGACAGTGACAGTAAGCTATGAATATTCTACTAAAATAGTCGTGACCGGTGTACCGAGCATCACGCAGACACAAGTACACCGGTCAGGGCTATTTTCACAGGATACTCATATCTAACGTCACTCTCCAGCACTTGTCATGACTTATGTTCTGGACATTCACTGTGAAAGCGAAAGCTTGATTCAGCCCTTTCCAGTAATACGGTAGTATAACCATTACTAGTACTACTAGCTGGACGGCACTTTGATTTAAATACATTCGTGCCGCTTGATCACACCGACAGTGTAACCAGAATGGCCGTTGCAGTGCGATGCACACCTCGGATTTATCGAATTTATGCATCAAATTGTATGCGTACACGGCTTGACAGAAATGATAGCAGAAGGTGAATGTTTAACTTTTGTTGCACACATCTCCAGATGATGCTGCGTACCGTTTTGCACAATGACGCTATAGATGTGTAGAATGGCATTCATTTCATTGACTATTAAAATAGCTAGCCTTACCGTAGCCAACATTCAATATCCTGCAATCATTTATATTCTCAGAACGCGCATCAAATTATGAATAAACGCATTTGTGCCTTCAAGAGCATCTGCTGATATTTGGAAACATTAAAAGCATACATCGATTTCAATACTTACCTAACTCTCCCGAGCTTGACATGTCAACAGTCTGCAATTTCTGATGCAACAATAACGTGCCCGGACGTACAGTCTGTAGTCTAGACCAATGACTGTATTCTGTAGACATCCGCGTTGCCTCACGGCTTTTATGGTCGTCACTAGTTACCCCAGCCACAGAGTCAGAAGGCTCAACCAATCAGATATAAGGGAGTGTGATGACGCGTGTTCCGGTTAACGGGAACTGCCTCATTTTCGAAATGGAATATATTGTGTTCAAGTTTGAACCAAATTACTAAAAGACATTCGGCAACACGAATTGGCAATGCCACTAAAATGCATAACATTGAGAAAGGACAAAGGTTTTGGGCAAATGGGTTGGTAAGTTGCACAAAGATGAATGCCACCAGGGGAAAGACAAAAGCCAAAGAGAAGTATGCTGCTGAAATGAACAAGAAGGCAGTAAGTTCAAAGACAGAGCACTAATTTATACCATACACTTTTACAACATTCATTTCATTTTAATAACGTTGGAATACTACACTAACAATGGAATGTTCCTCAATAAAACTGAAGATGAGACTTTGAAACGGGTGTTCTAACTCTGTTTCTGCCCTTATTGCAAGAGTATGTCATGATGAGTATCATTTAATATGTAATGTGTAGATCAAACTGTATTCCTATCATGTAATACTCTCTATACAAGTACCATGTATGAATAATGTATTTGTAACAATATCTGCAAAAACAAACATTTCAAACAAAGTTACTTTTGTCCTCCGAAGAGGGGGGTGGATGGGCCAATAATTATATATATTTTTTAAATAGTATATAAGTGGGGTTAGGGTGTTGAGTTTCCCCTTACACTATAAAGAGCTTTGGGGGTCTATAAAAGTGCCATTTAAATCCAATCAATTATTAAATGTTTTGCCAACTTAATCATATGTTTGACATCTTAAATGATAGTGCCCCAGGTTCTATGAAAAACCACATTGATATATGGTCTATAACCACCACAGTTACAATACCAGAGCTAGTGTTATGTCTTGTAAAATACCAAGAGTAAACAGTACTGCGAGGAGCACGTTTTTCTATACAGGCATTTGTCTATGGAATAGCCTCTCCTTAGAGGTCAAGCAAAGAAAAAGTAGAACTGGCTTTAAAAAGCAGGCAAAGGTTTTCATTTGGAGAAGGCTGTCTAAGTAAGAGAAAACACTCCACTGCCCCTTGTGCCCCCTACTGCTGGTCAAGTGTATTCATTTGAATGATAGGTATGATGTGTAATTAATAGATTGTTTTAATGTGAAATGAATATGGCTGATTTTTAAGGTTCGGAAAAAGTGCTGTGAATAGTGCCACTTTTTAGGATGTCAATATAAATGAATGTATTTATGGTTGTTTGTAATTTGTCTTGCCTTTTAATCACTGCATGTGTTATTGTTTTTACCATCGAGGACCACTTTGGAAGCAAGCGTTTTAATTAATACTTTCAAGTGATATCCTCTGGGTCCACATTGTACATTTTGTTGTATATGTCTTTTGCCCCAAATAAATTAAATGTAAAAAAAAAAAATCTTCCATAGCTTGAAGACCCTGCCTTTATATAGTTTGATTGGCAACAGCTAGTCTTACTGAGGTCCGACACATAACGAAAAATACAGACAAAATACTTTACAATTTACATATATTTAAAAACATTAACGTGTGTGTGTGTGTGTGTACGCATCTATCAGTTACACATACAGTACATGTCATAACATACACACATCTGATTGGTTGTTTCCCAGTAACTGTAAACCGGCATACACGTAATCACACTCCCTCATCTGATTGGTTGTTTCCCACTAACTGTAAACCGGCATACACGTAATCACACTCCCTCATCTGATTGGTTGTTTCCCACTAACTGTAAACCGGCATACACGTAATCACACTCCCTCATCTGATTGGTTGTTTCCCACTAACTGTAAACCGGCATACGGGTCATCACACTCCCTCATCTGATTGGTTGTTTCTCACTCACTGTAAACCGGCACACGGGACATCACACTCCCTCATCTGATTGGTCGAGTAGGTGGGACTTCTGCCTTTGGCTGTGGTAACCAAAGACTATGCATATACTGACAAGAAACATGTCTCTCCGCCATAACAATGGGAGTCATTGTCCTCAAAGCGGCATCTGCGGGCTGTCTAGCTCCCACCTATCCTTTCTTCGGATTGGTGGATACATGTCTTTATTATAATCCTTTTTTGAATATTCGATGAGGGTTGATGACATCAACCGCCTATATTCAA
The DNA here is from genome assembly GCF_901001165.1 of Salmo trutta. Classification (NCBI taxonomy): domain Eukaryota; kingdom Metazoa; phylum Chordata; class Actinopteri; order Salmoniformes; family Salmonidae; genus Salmo; species Salmo trutta. The sequence goes on from NC_042985.1 coordinate 3,006,011, forward strand.
TGGAGAGAGATGCTATTTTACTAGCCTCATTCCATATGCATAGCCATCTCGAGACAACTCCGACATAAAGTGTTTTTTCAAAGTTGCCAGGATTTCACGTGTCCTACTTATATCAGAACACTCATAACAACTTAAGCATTACGAAACTTCTATTAGATCAAACAAACCTCACCGAGCAAATAAACCATTCATTTTTCCGTTAACCAAATTCGACACTTTCATTGACCTCCATTCAAAAACTCCTTGCTTGGTGGGCGAAACAATACACCGCCACCTGCTGGAGGGAGACAGATTTTCCGCCGAGTTGGAGTTCTCTCTTCCTCTTCGGTGGTAAATAGTGAAGACTTTTTATATCTCAATGGTTGCCTCAAACAATTTTCAAATAGGGCTCCGACAAAGATGATCTATTATATTGACAAGACGGTTGAGTGACCGCTATAACAAAGGAAATACATGTCCTCAAAGATGGAAGGCAGGGAGAGGAGGCGAGATCAGGTGGGACCATTCTAGCCAATGAGAGGGCAGATACGTGTATGAACAAGAGGCGCAACTCCGATATATAGTTGCTTTTTTCAAAGTTGCCAAAATGCCACGTGTGTCCACTTCTATCAGTGCCTCCGTAACAACCAAACCATTACAAAACATATATTCAATCAAATAAGGCTGACATAGCAAATTAGCAATTCAATTTTTTGTTGACGAAATTCACAATCTCTCATTGACCTCCATACAAAAATTCCTCACTTTGTGGTCTTATTTTCGTGGACACAGTTTGGGCTGAGTAATCCCTCTCGCTTCTTCTCTGGCTCTGACAAGAGGTTCCGGAAATGGATTCTCAATCCTTGTAAATGCAGTGGTGGTCGGTGCCGTTTAGGATGAGGGAGGACAATTATTGTTTTCATGAGCATGGCCTTATTTCTATTACAGCATATTGGATGACTGTCATTCATATTCCATTCACCCAGTGCAATGTAACATCGATAGGTTTAGGCTACTACATGATACTCTGCTAAATGACTAAAATGTAAAAAATGTAAATGTAATACTCAAATTTTCCCTATACCCATCATGAGGTTGCTACAACCTAGCCTTTAAATTAACGTTTACAAAGTAGGTGCACAGGTCGAGAGAAAAATGTGAGTAATCAAGGTGACAGACAGTGACACATTCAATACCACCTTGCACACTCTTGCCTGCATCTAGCTGATACAGGGTGTAATCATTAGTCCAACAGTTGCAAACAAGAGTTTCTATTGGGCAAATTCAGGTATGTTTATCCCCGTTTCGTTCTGTTTAAGAAACGTTCAACAGAATCGGCAGAATAAATACACCCCTGATTACACGCAAATACAGTTCACTTTCATAGCAGCCACACACAAACAGCATGAACATTTTGCTTTTTGCATAATTCCTTTTCACATCTACATGCTTTCCTCCTCTCACCTTTTCAGTTTGCTTGTGGACTTCAGTGCACAACACATCAGCTGTCTGTGACCAGGTGAAAAAACTTCCAAACCTTCATATCATAACCGCTAACAGCTACACACAGCCTACATCGTTGTCACCATATTAGCTAATAACGTCATAGTCAACATAGCTACTAGAACTAACACGTTAGCTAACCCTTTACAATTATGCAGTAACAGTGTACAGTTGGCAAGCAGTTACACTGGCGGCCCCGGTGGCAATAAATTAATAAAACCAAAAGCTTACCTTGACTTGGAAGAGTTCCAGTGTTGGATAGCCATAGCCAGCTAGCTAACATAGCATCCCTCTCTGTTTGAGCTGGGTGTTGGAGTAGGCTAAACTAGCTAGCTGCATTCGCTAGCTTAGTGAAAAAAATACAACTAAATATAGCTAGCTCTCTTTCTCTCGCTCTCTCTCGCTTCTACTTCATTTTTAAATAAATAAATGAGTTCAAAACTGTTAAACTATTGTCTTTCTCTCTCTTAGAGTCAACTATTCACCACGTTATACATTGTAGTGCTAGCTAGCTGTAGCTTATGCTTTCAGTACTAGATTCTCTGATCCTTTGATTGGGTGGACAACATGTCAGTTCATGCAGTAAGAGCTGTGATAGGTTGGAGGACATCCTCCGGAAGTTGTCATAATTACTGTGTAAGTCTATGGAAGGGGGTGAAAACCATGAGCCTCCTAGGTTTTGTATTGAAGTCAATGTAGCCAGAGGAAGACGGAAAGAAACTAGCTGTCCTCCAGCTACACCCCGGTAATACCCTACAGAGTGCTGTTTAGGCTACTGTAGATCTTCATTGCAAAACAATGTGTATTAATCAATTATTTAGTGACGTGAATATATTTAGTATAGTTTTATGTAAAAAGGATAACTTTTTTAATGTTTCACTATTTAAAAAAAAGAAGAAATTCACTGAGGAGGATGGCCCTTTGAGGAGCCTCCACTGAACCCGTGGTGAGGTAAAATATTAGCAATAGCGATATTACTGTGCAATGTACACATTCTATTTTCTGGATAGGTATTTTAAGTATCAGCCAACCACATCGTGTTGTCAAGAGTAGTAGGCTAAGGCCCAGTTTTCTGGGACATTTTAGTGACAGAGGGCATGGGTAGGAAGGCCCCACTTGCATACAACCACACACACACACACACACACACACACACACACACACACACACACACACACACTCATGAAGAAGTTTCACATTCACTTACACACAGAGTACAATGAAGAATGAACATTGAGAGGGAATTGACATCGATTAAAGAAAAGAAGAAGAAACTAATTGGGACTAGAATTTTGTACAAAAATAATGTAAAGGTTAAATATGTTAAATGTTAAAGGTTGAAAACATGGGGAAATATACAGTGGGAGATATTAAAGGGTGATTAGGAAATATACAGTGGGAGATATTAAAGGGTGATTAGGAAATATACAGTGGGAGATATTAAAGGGTGATTAGGAAATATACATTAGGAGATATTAAAGGGTGATTAGGAAATATACAGTAGGAGATATTAAAGGGTGATTAGGAAATATACAGTAGGAGATATTAAAGGGTGATTAGGAAATATACAGTAGGAGATATTAAAGGGTGATTAGGAAATATACAGTGGGAGATATTAAAGGGTGATTAGGAAATATACAGTGGGAGATATTAAAGGGTGATTAGGAAATATACAGTGGGAGATATTAAAGGGTGATTAGGAAATATACAGTGGGAGATATTAAAGGGTGATTAGGAAATATACAGTAGGAGGTATTAAAGGGTGATTAGGAAATATACAGTAGGAGATATTAAAGGGTGATTAGGAAATATACAGTGGGAGATATTAAAGGGTGATTAGGAAATATACAGTGGGAGATATTAAAGGGTGATTAGGACATATACAGTAGGAGATATTAAAGGGTGATTAGGACATATACAGTGGGAGATATTAAAGGGTGATTAGGAAATATACAGTAGGAGATATTAAAGGGTGATTAGGAAATATACAGTAGGAGATATTAAAGGGTGATTAGGAAATATACAGTAGGAGGTATTAAAGGGTGATTAGGAAATATACAGTGGGAGATATTAAAGGGTGATTAGGAAATATACAGTAGGAGATATTAAAGGGTGATTAGGAAATATACAGTGGGAGATATTAAAGGGTGATTAGGAAATATACAGTAGGAGATATTAAAGGGTGATTAGGAAATATACAGTAGGAGATATTAAAGGGTGATTAGGAAATATACAGTGGGAGATATTAAAGGGTGATTAGGAAATATACAGTGGGAGATATTAAAGGGTGATTAGGAAATATACAGTAGGAGATATTAAAGGGTGATTAGGAAATATACAGTAGGAGATATTAAAGGGTGATTAGGAAATATACAGTGGGAGATATTAAAGGGTGATTAGGAAATATACAGTAGGAGATATTAAAGGGTGATTAGGAAATATACAGTAGGAGATATTAAAGGGTGATTAGGAAATATACAGTAGGAGATATTAAAGGGTGATTAGGAAATATACAGTAGGAGATATTAAAGGGTGATTAGGAAATATACAGTGGGAGATAAAGGGTGATTAGGAAATATACAGTAGGAGATATTAAAGGGTGATTAGGAAATATAGAGTAGGAGATATTAAAGGGTGATTAGGAAATATACAGTAGGAGATATTAAAGGGTGATTAGGAAATATACAGTAGGAGATATTAAAGGGTGATTAGGAAATATACAGTGGGAGATATTAAAGGGTGATTAGGAAATATACAGTAGGAGATATTAAAGGGTGATTAGGAAATATACAGTAGGAGATATTAAAGGGTGATTAGGAAATATACAGTGGGAGATATTAAAGGGTGATTAGGAAATATACAGTAGGAGATATTAAAGGGTGATTAGGAAATATACAGTAGGAGATATTAAAGGGTGATTAGGAAATATACAGTAGGAGATATTAAAGGGTGATTAGGAAATATACAGTAGGAGATATTAAAGGGTGATTAGGAAATATACAGTAGGAGATATTAAAGGGTGATTAAAGTAATTAAAGCAATGAGATGTTATAATGTTTAAAATATTAGAAGTTTAGGATGTAAGGGGGGTTAGGAGTTAGGTAGGAGTTAATAAATTAAGTTGGAGTGAGATTATAATTGAGTGGAGTAAGGAAGGTTGTTTAAAAATGTATGTTTTAAAAGTTAAAGAAGTATATAAAAGGGTGCTAGTTTGATCCAGAAAGGTCAGAGCAGCCAGGAGGTTGAACCGTACGTACTGCTTAGGTGAGAAAACAGCGGGGGTTAGGGGGTGCTGAAAAAACAACCTTTTGAGCAATGCCCGCTTTGGGTGTGACCCACTGAGTGCGTAATTTGAGCATGTGTTAGCCACAAAGAGTTAGCAGAAAGGAAGGAGGAGGTTAGCAGGCATGCTAGAAGAACCGGTCACCTGCAGGAAGAAGATATTTGCTGTAGCTTTTTAGCTTAAATTATATCTAGATTTTTATTGTATTCATATTTTTATTGTACTTAGTTAAAGTAAAATTATAGGAGGAATTCTTAAGGTTACCTCATTGATAGAAGTGTGTTAAAGTAGTTGTTAGAGTTTTTTTTACACCGTCTGAGGGACTGATCATCCTGAGGCGTGAGACAAAAAACTGTTTATGAAGTTGTAGAAGGTAAGAAACCGTTTTTCTTGTTATTGAATGTTGTGCTAAAATTGTAATAGACCACAAAAAAAATGGGTTTAGTTACGGGCACTGAAGGTGTCTATCAATTTAATTCACTGTTGATTTTCGTCACAGAGTCTCACTAAACACTCACTAAACCCTAAACCCCAACTCAAACTTGTAATAAATAATGTGGAAATTGAGCAAGTTGAGATGACTAAACTGCTTGGAGTAACCCTAGATTGTAAACTGTCATGGTGAAAACATATTGACGCAGTAGTAGCTAGGATGGGGAGAAGTCTGTCTATAATAAAGTGATGCTCTACACTATCTACAAGGCAGGTCCTACAGGCCCTGGTTTTGTTGCACCTTGACTACTGTTCAGTCGTGTGGTCAGGTGCCACAAAAAAGGACTTAGGAAAATTGCAATTGGCTCAGAACAGGGCAGCACGGCTGGCCCTTGGATGTACACAGAGAGCTAATATTAATAATATGCATGTCAATCTCTCCTGGCTGAAAGTGGACTACTACAAAAAACTACATGGAACTCTATTCCACATCAAGTAACGGACGCAAGCAGTTATTTTAGATTTAAAAAACAGATGATAAAAACACCTTATGGAACAGCGGGGACTGCGAAACACAAACATTGGCACACACACACACACATGGATTTAGTACTGTAGATATGTGGTAGTGGTGGAGTAGGGGCCCAAGGGCACACAATGTGTTGTGAAATCTATGAATGTATTGTAATGTTTTTAAAATTGTATACACTGCCTTAATGTGGCTGGACCCCAGGAAGAGGAGCTATTGCTTTGGCAGCAGCTAATGGGGATCCATAATAAATACAAATACAAGTGCATGGCATTTTACTCTAGGTTTCTGAAATGGACTTGATTAATTGAGGATTTTTAGCATCTGGTTAACTAGTCTATCGGGAACCCGAGTGGCTGGTATAAAGTAACCTAACCCCAGACCCAACTAGAGGTACTAAGTGGTAGGAGTCATAGTGAGGGGTGTCTCAGGGCTAAAATGTGTAAAAACCTGTTTTTGCTTTGACATTATGGGGTATTGTGTGTAGATTGATAAGGAAAAAAAACTATTTAATCAATTTTAGAATAAGGCTGTAACGTAATAAAATGTTGAAAAAGTCAAGGGGTCTTAATACTTTCCAAATGCACTGTACTTTGCCAAGGTGTACGGCCTGTTGGACGACCTGGCCAATCAACTGTGGATAGTGCTGCAGCACGCCATGGGCAAGGCTGGAGGCCGCAGTGAAGCTGGTGCAGTGCTTCCCAACACATTACAACACCTTGACAGGTTATCCAAGCTCTACCACAACACTGTGTCCATGACGGTGCAGGAACTGGCTGCAGAGGACATGACGGCCATTGTGTCCCTTCTCACCTGGTTCCTCAATTAATACTTACAAAAGTAAGTCTATACTACACTCTCTGTGACTCCTACAGACAATTGTCAATGGTTTAGAAAAGATTTTACATTAATCAAAGGGCAGTACAGAATAAAGCCAATGTCAAAGCCAAATAAATGATTTTCTTAAAACTCCAGATCTAACTGGGTGATCAGTAAATCATGGGATTTATGTCTGTTACTAGGTCTTAGCAGGTGAATAATTTATTTTCAAATGATTATACTAGCTAGCTATGGCTCCATACAGAATTAAGCTAGCGTTTTGATAGCTTGCAAAATAACTTTACTTAATCGATTTTGGGAGCTAGTATCAGACTACAACGTTAGTTACAAACCCTTAATAACAATGACTTGGATAATAACTTGCCTAGTTAAATAAAGGTAAAAACAACAACATTTGCTTCCAAAATGTATTACAAAGAAGAAAAAAAGACTTGCTACCTAGCCATAAAAGAAAGGCATTTAAACGTACCCACAATGACAGCTAACAGCTAGGATTCATTGGTGGACATTGGACAATCAGTCTGTGGTAAACTGGTGATGCAAGTCGTGATTGACAGGTGGTTGCGCTAGACAACACGGCCCATGTGAGCTGTCACCAACCAACCAACCAGTGTAGAGTATGCTGGTCTATGAAAACCAAATCTAATTGGTTATAAGAAACAGGTCCCACCTCTGAGCTTCTGCTCCTCTCTCCTTACTTGCATATCTACAAATATTTTTGTCACAGTAGGGCGCTAAAGTACTGCCAAAAGTCTGAGTGTGCAAAATTGACATGCGCAGGTGCAATTATTGTTTACAAATATTAACTTACAAGTTAGCGAATGCGATTACAACTACACTTTTTCCCCCCTTCATGTTCACAACTCATCAGTTACACACTTGAAAATTGTGTTTACAACTACAAATCTATTGTACATGCTCAAATCATTATGTCAATGATTTACATCCATACAGGTTTATCTGCCCAGCTTAGACCAGAGGTATAATAACTGGAGACTGTGTCCAAGATGTCCAACCTTAGTTTTTCAAGGTAATCTACTAGCGTTCGTATATGCCGATACATAGACTGTCTAAAGCTGGGTTGTATCCAGGTTATAAGGAGCAACATCTCATGTGCACTAGCATCAAGTTCCGGTCATAGCAACTTTGATCAAGGGGGGAGGAAATGGCATCCCTTGAGAGGGCAAGAACGAGATGTATGTTAGGAGAAGTGCAATATTATCACAAGGAGATGTATATGTGGAATACTGAGGAAGAATGGAAGGAAAGAGGTAGAGGATGAAGAGAGTGAGGGAGGCAGAGGGTAGGATTGAATCTGTTAAAGATGTTGGAAAAAAGGTAGATGTTTGGTCGAAGGAAGGCTGGTGGCAAGTGCAAACAGAGTGAGCCGTACGCCGGATCCAGTTCTGGAGGCGAAAAGGAAGCGAATGAGGGCGAATTACCAGAGGTGGCAGGTTTGGTGAGGTTCTTGGACCCCGAGCCTTGCACCGATGGTCAGGATAAAGATGAGTCTGTGATGGTAGGAGTAACATTTTTGGAGAAAGTGGACCCCTGCCTTTAGGCTGATTAATATGTGGTTTCAGGGTGCGTGAAAATGGAGTTGGGTGCTGAGGAGTCGGTTGAAGGGAACCCGAAGTGGGCTTGTGATAATTGTTTGTGTTTCTGTTGGTCAGAGGGAGTCGGTGCTCTCCGCCACACGAATAAGGACAAGAGCGGTGACTTTTTTTTCTGTCAAGAACAGGGCGCCATTGAAAGGAGTGATTACTGGGGTAGCAGGACATGTGAAGGTGGACCAGATGAAGGGGAAGATTCCCGGTGTTTGTGATGCTCGTCGTTTGGTGCGACGCAGACAGGGTGGCGTGAGTATTGAAACAGAAGAGTCATTGTCTGTTCTTTTGAGTTTTGATGTTGAGTCTTTGCCCGACAAAGTGATGTTAGGATATTTCAGTTATCCCGTACGAGATTTTGTGGCGAATACATTACGTTGTTACAGGTGTCAAGCTTACGGGCATGTGGCAGCAGTGTGTAGGAGGGAGGTTACCTAGGTGTGTAGAAGGGCATGAGACAAAGGAATGTGTAGTATAAGTAGAGAAGCAGTATATGTTCATTGTAGGGGTGCTCATGGTGCAGGGAATCAGAAGTGTCCAGTGCGAGAGAGGCAGGTTGAGGTTACCAGGGTTAGAGTAGCGCTGAGTAGCGTCGTATGCTGAGGCAGTGAAGAAGATGGGTCAAGGGTTAGGGATCCTGAGAGGATTTGTGTGAGTAGTAGATCTGTGCCAACAGAGGGCCAATGAGTTACATATGCTTAAGTAAGATTGGCTTCTTAGCATTTATAGCAATGATTATCAACTGTACCGCAGGGATGGAACGGAAGTCGCAGAAAATAAAGGTTGTGGTTGCAGCTGCAGAGACGTATTTGGGTGTAAGAAATTTGACTTTAAAAGAGTAATGGGTGTGTTGAGAGGTGGTGTCCCGTCCTCCCAGGCCGTTGGCCTCACCGAAGAAGAAGTGCACTAGCACCAGAGGGGAAGAGAGAGGCCCAACTCGGCAGAAAGTCTGTCTCCCTCCAGCAGGTAGCAGTGTTTCGTTGTTTTGCCCACCAACTAAGGAGTTTTTGTATGGAGGTCAATGAAACATTTTCGATTTTGGTCAGCAAAAAAAAATGTATGTCTTATTTGCTTGGTGAGGTTGAATAGACATTTCGTAATGCTCAGGTTGTTACGAATTTACTGATATAAGTAGGACACGTGGTATCCCGGCAACTTTGAGAAAAAACACTTTATATCAGAGTCTCAAGATGGTTATGCATATTTATAAACTGGGTGGTTCAAGCACTGAATGCTGATTGGCTAACAGCCGTGGTATATCAGACCTTATACTACGGGTATGACAAAACATGTATTTTTACTGCTCTAATTACGTTGGTAACCAGTTTATAATAGCCATAAGGCACCTCTGGGGTTTGCGGTATATTGCCAATATACCACGGCTAAGGGCTGTATCCAGGCACTCTGCGTTGCGCGTAAGAACAGCCTTAAGCCTTGGTATATCGGCCATATACCGCACCCCCTCATGCCATATTGTTTAAACATGGCATGAGGCTGGTAGCATAGCATCTCTCTTCATTGAATACAGGCAGTTGTTTTCAACAACCCTCATCAAATATTCAAAACAAGAATTACAATAATGAGATGTATCCACCAATCCAAAGAAAGGATAGGCAGGTGCTAGACAACCTGCTGTGCCGCAAACAGCGACTACGACATCCAAAAACATGGCAGACATTGGATGAATATAACATGTTAATATCTTTGCCTGTGAGTGATACTTAAAAAAAAAAATCTGCCTCAGTGACAATTATTTGAATAATTCAATGGATGTTTTGTGCACAAAGCTGATGACTAAAGTGCAGTGCTTGACTTAGGTTCCGGTACAAACTTTAGGTGCAGGAGCTCCACAATACTTTTTGAGCTAATATTCTATAAGACGAACAGGAGCTCAAGCAGTAGAATATGTGAGGTGCTGGTACTCATCTCTGGTGAGCTCCTGCCCAAGTCAAGCAATGCTAAAGTGTCTTTATTATGCATTTTCAAATCTGACTTCACTATGTGGTCGTGTATGGAAATTCGCTTTCTGGGACGGGTGTCAGTTAAACTGCAGTACCGAAGCCAAACTATAGGAGCAGTCGAAACCGTGATTCTAGACCGGAACCGTGGCCCCTTGGGATAGACAGTCAGCCTTGAATATGCCCTATCTATGCAACCTGGAACGTGCCAGAGCGTCCGACGTAGCCCACTACCCAGCGTGTAGTAGCTAGCTAACTTGGTGTCGTTGAAATCGCTGCTGAAATGTTTTTGAAGTAAAATATATTTGAAAAGGAGCAATTTGAAGATACTACGTGAGTTTGATTGTTGATTTCACCTGATATCAAACGATTTAGCTAGCTAGCTGTCTGACCAACGTTATCTAGCTAGCTAACGTTAACATAGCTAACTAGCCGGCGCTTCCCACAATTTGCTGCTAGCTAACGTTAGCTAGCTAACTAGTTCGCTAATGGCTGTATAAGCGGACTGTTAGTTAACGGATGAATGTCACAACTAGCTATATTAACCAAACAAGGCAACTGGCTAGTATCTTTCTGCCTTGGAATACACAAAGTTGATCCGGCATTAACGTTAGCTAGCTAGCTAACGTTAGCTGACATCAAAGATATTTATAACTAACCCCTTCTGTCTGTGCCGTTATCTTGCTTGGAGACCATGATTCCGTTGATTCAGGTTGGTTGCGTTTCAGGCTGTGTTTTATGCAGTCGTGCTGCGCATCTGTCATTGGCCAAACTCAAATAGCACTGCTTTATCACACCATCACGTTACTAGATTTTTGCTCACTGAATGGAACAAATGTTTCCCACCCACTTGTCACGTCTGTTTGAGAGAAGGTCCTTTCTAAGTATCTCATGAGAGTGGGTGGGTCCTTTCTACCTAAGTAGCTTACGGGAGAAGGTCATTTTTATTCTAGTGTGCTTCAGTTTTTATCATGTGATGATGTTTTGGTGATGTTTTGTCATGCGTTTTCGACTGTAGAGTACCTCTGGCAGAGTCATGGCAGAAGCTCACCAGGCTGTGGCGTTCCAGTTCACCGTCTCTCCAGACGGCATTGATCTGCAGTTGAGCCACGAGGCCCTGAGACAAATCTACCTGTCTGGCCTGCATTCCTGGAAGAAAAAGTTTATCCGCTTCAAGGTGCTCCAACACTTAAATTGTATTCAAACTTTGTCTCAAGGGAAATTTGCCACCAGGCATACCAATACCAAGTTATACCAGACATTCAACAACATCAGATAACGTAAATACAACCAACAGTGACGTTGATGTGTCAAACAGCTGAATATAATTTCCTCTACAGAATGGGGTGATGACCGGGGTGTACCCTGGCAGTCCCACAGGCCTGATGTTAGTGGTGGGGCTGTACATGGGGAGGGCAAAGTACGTCCAAGCTGACCCTTCCTTGGCACTGTTCACCAAAGTGGGTGCTCACCTGCCTGTTAGGTAAAGTCTCAACTCACTATCCAATGATGCCGACTAAACTTTGAAAAATATAGAATCACATAGATAAAATTACAATTGATGGATGTTTATGGCCAGTAAGTGATGCTTTGCCTCTCTCCTTGCAGTCGCTACATGTCCTTTGAGAACCAGCAGGTGGTTGGCGGTGTGCTAGTTGGCACAGGGCTCTGGGTGGCCATTTTTTTCACCATGCGAACTTCACTCAAGTGGCTGCTCTCCTGGCATGGATGGATGTATGCCCGTCACGGCACTGTGCCATGGAGGACACGCATCTGGCTGGTGAGTCGACTGCAAACTACCATGTCTCGTGTTGCCTCGTGGGAAACCAATGCCGGGTAGAGGTGGGGGCTACAGAAATATTATACCTAGAAGGTTCATATCATGTCAGAAATATTTTCTCCAGACCAAATAAACTAAAGACTGGTGGGAAAAAATTATTATATATATATATATATGAACCTTTTTATTTGAAGGTAGACTTCTCCTTTAACAGACCAGCCCATAATTGTGAGTGCAGGTACTGGTGAAAATCTTCTCCGGAAGGCGGAATCCCCAGTTGTACAGCTTCCAGACATCGTTACCACAGCTCCCTCTGCCTTCGGTGAAAGACACCATCAATAGAGTGAGCAACAGAAACAAACACATCTCCGCTTAACCATCATTTTTTTCTCCAATGGATTAAATCCGTTTACGAGAGGGGTACAATGTGACTATTTATTGAACTCCTGATGGTGTGAATGTTAGATTGTCATACATGTTTCCTCTGCTAGTACCTTGAATCTGCCCGTCCGCTCATGGACGACGAACAGTACTTGAGGATGGAGGGCCTTGCCAAGGATTTTGAGAAAGGCCTGGGTCCTAAACTTCAGTGGTACCTGAAACTCAAATCCTGGTGGGCTACAAACTATGTAAGTCACATTTGAATTAAATATTGTTTTCATCAGATTTTCTTAGATAGCTTCATTAATTTTCCAAAGCTTTTCGTATGATTCCGAAATGTCCATCTTCCTGCTTGTCTTGCTGTTCTCAGGTCAGTGACTGGTGGGAGGAGTACATCTACCTAAGAGGCCGTGGACCAATCATGGTCAACAGCAACTACTATGCAATGGTAAGAGTCAGAACTAGCATTATATATAATCAAGCTGTTAGGAATGTAATAATATCACAGACTTACTGAACCCAGAGGCGCAACATCACAAGACTTCCAGGAACGCTTGTGAAACAGACCAGACAGACCAGGCCGTGGTTTGGGGTTTGAGAAGTGAAAAATGATTCAGAAGTTATTTATTTTCTCGAAATGTAAAGACACAACCTAGATTAGAGCCAATGTCTTAAGTAGTTGAACATGTTATTACTCCAACCTCGTGAAACTGACACATTACATTTTTTTGTAAAAAACCATTAAAACATACAATGTACCTGCAGTGAAGCCGCTTAACATTTACATTACATTCAGTCATCTAAAAGACTCCCATCCAGAGCAACCCACAGGTGCAACCAGTCGACAGATCTCCCAAAACGGGGACATGAACCCGCGACCTATCGGCCACCGGCCCAAGCCCCCAACCGCCAGGCCACCAACCCTCCAAGATCCCCCCACAGTTCCTGAGAGCTGCCCCTCAACCATCCAAGACCCCCCATAGTCCACACCCTCTGAAAAAAACAACCTCTCCCACCATTCCACACACCCAAAACCCCCTCAAGCCACCGTCCCCCAATGCCCAAACCAACAAAATTAACAATAGAGAAAACCAAAGGAAAACAACAGACATCAAGGACAACAGTAATCTAAACAGCAAGGCCAGCTGGATAAGTTTCGGTGCATGTGTGGCAATATTTACGTGTGTGTGCACGTGTGCATGTGTACAAGCACCTGCGCGGCATCAGCCTCAGGCAATATCATTTTTTTACTCAACAACTCCACTCCCACTTGTCTCCAGTTCCACATCTTAACCCTCAGCTTCCCTCAGCCCCTCCCACCTATCTCTGCTGGCCACCCTCTTCAGATTTCTACGCACCATATATCTTTCAACTATGTTGTGATTTCTAACACACTTTGAATCTATCTAATCAAATAGAATCCACAGATTGCGAGTTGAAGATTAGAAATTGACTGACCTGGTCTCTCCAGATCTCCCAAAAATGCTATTTCTAGGGTAAATTTTAGATTAATGTTCTGATTTTTCAGCCCTTCCTGAACCTGAGACCAGAAACAGGCTACCTGAGGGCAATACCAAAACAAATGGTCTATTGATTCTGTATCCTCACAACAAAATCTGCAGAGCTGCGATGATTGTATGCCCCAAATATTCAACATTTTGTTGGTTGCAAGAATTCTGTACAATAGTCTTGAATCTTGCATTGTTTTATATACTCTGTGCCATGGAATTTTGTATATCAACAATCTCTTCCCAGCTAATCTGTATGGCAGGTGCTGGCGAGAGCAGTGATACTGGCGAGAGCGGTGATACTGGCGAGAGCGGTGGTACTGGCGAGAGCGGTGGTACTGGCGAGAGCGGTGGTACTGGCGAGAGCGGTGGTACTGGCGAGAGCGGTGGTACTGGCGAGAGCGGTGGTACTGGCGAGAGCGGTGGTGCTGACTAAGGAGTTCATCAGGGTGCTGAAGAGAGCAGCGATGCTGGCAGGAGCAGTGATGCTGGCTAAGGAGTTCATCAGGTTGCTGGCGAGAGCAGTGATGCTGGCTAGAGCAGTGATACTAGCGCACTGCTGGCGAGAACAGTGGTACTAGCGCACTGCCGGCGAGAGAAGTGATGCTGGCAAGAGCAGTGATACTAGCGCACTGCTGGCGAGAGCAGTGATGCTGGCGAGAGCGGTGATGCTGGCGAAAGCGGTGATGCTAACGCACTGCTGGCGAGAGCAGTGATGCTGGCGAGAGCAGTGATGCTGGCGAGAGCAGTGATACTAGCGCACTGCTGGCGAGAGCGGTGATGCTGGCGAGAGCGGTGATGCTGGCGAGAGCGGTGATGCGGGCGAGAGCGGTGATGCTAACGCACTGCTGGCGAGAGCAGTGATGCTGGCGAGAGCAGTGATACTAGCGCACTGCTGGCGAGAGCAGTGATGCTGGCGAGAGCAGTGGTACTAGTGAGAGCGGTGATGCTGGCGAGAGCGGTGGTACTAGCGAGAGCGGTGATGCTGGCAAGAGCAGTGATGCTGGCAAGAGCAGTAGTACTAGCGAGAGCGGTGATGCTGGCAAGAGCAGTAGTACTAGCGAGAGCGGTGATGCTGGCAAGAGCAGTGATGCTGGCAAGAGCAGTAGTACTAGCGAGAGCGGTGATGCTGGCGAGCAATTTTCCCATAAATAGACAGGTATTTACCTCTCCATGTTTGCAGGATCTTGTCTATTTTTATTAGTTTTCTTTTGAAATTCATTGTGGAGAGCTCATTTATATATTTTGTGATATGAATACCAAGTATGTCTACTTCCCATTTTATAGGTAAACTGCAATGTAAAAGATCCAATATGTGATATGGTAGGTACACTTATCATAATTAGGATTTAGTCCAGAGAGGCCAGAAGAGTTATCTGGATCTTCAATGAGACATTGCAGGGATCTAGCTTGCGGACTTAATATAAAAACAATTCTATATCGAAGGCCGATACGTATAGCTTAATAAAGAGCAGTGATGCTAGCGAGAGCAGTGTGCAGGTTTCTTCTTTTTTCCTCATCTTATTCAACTGTCACCATGCACCTGCAACAAAGACAGCTCAGATGTGCGAGTGGCGTTTTTAAAATGTTATATGGAAGGAGTGCTTTTGATTTGACAGCCTGCACATGCTCAGTTCGGCGCGAGATGACCGTTAGACCCGATGACGTGTTTCTACGCATGAGCTTAACTAGCCAATGCCTCCATGACATCACCTACAAGTATGATCGGGGATTTCTATTGGAGAAGCACTTTTAGCCTATTTTCATACTGTACTGTCTTTGATAAGTATGTGTTATTAATAATATTATATGTTTATGGATGTTTACCAATTTGGCAATTCATCAGACTCTATTTGATCAGATTCTCTTCGCAATATTTCTCTTTATCAATTGTAGATTTATTTATCATTCATTCAGTGATTGTCAGCTTTTTCTCCATTCTCACTCCCTCTCTCTTAGGACTTCCTGTATGTGTTTCCCACCAGTCTGCAGGCCGCTCGGGCAGGCAATGCTATCCATGCCATCATGCTGTACAGGAGAATGCTGGACCGAGCGCAGATCAAACCGGTAAGTATCCTTCACTTTTGGTCACTGCTTCTTATCTATTTGCTTTATGACCATAATGTGTGTTCCTCTTCCCTCTGTATTTCATACCAAATGACATAAATATGGTTGTTTCTGTTTCACACTTGCGGATGGGATGTTTTCTCTGGTGCAGCTCTTTGCACTGGATAAAAGAGTTCCTCTTTGCTCCGCCCAATGGGAGCGCTTGTTCAATACGTCCCGCCTCCCAGGCCTGGAACGGGGTAAGAGGAGGGAGCGTTTTTGTCACAGACCAACTTTGGATCCAGCTCACCCCTTATTCCTCCCCCCCATTCCTGTCCCCATGGAATTCCCGTTTCACCAGCATGTTCCATAAAAACACACTCATGTATCACCCATTTGGCCTGCATTCATAACTGTTTGGTAGTCTGACACTGTAAGTGATTGTAAGTCCTTATTGGAATGACTGTTTTTGCACCTAGTGTTATTGTACAGAAATATAGCTTATTTTGACTCAGACAAGCATATTTCTCAAGTCTGTAACATGCTGGTGAAATAGGATCAGCTATCAAACCCTTCCCCATCCCCTCCAATCATTCCCTTCAATTTGTTGTATTTTTTTAAAATCCCCCACCCATCTGTCTCTCTTCTTTTCCGTGGGAGAACTTTTCCCGTGAGCAGTTCTGGTTCCTCCCCCCCCCCCCGTAGCTCCCCTCCCGTCAGTTTCTAGGAGAGCAGGCTTTCGTGCTTTGGTCATTTTTCATTTTTTTTCTATTTTCCTTTTTGCCTTTCAGCTCATGCTTCAAAATACCATTCCAATGTGCTCAGCGCAATATGAGCGTATGTTCAACACCAGTCGTATCCCAGGCGTAGATACAGGTAGATGGCCACTTCTTCCTCCCCAGCCTCTCAATCACACAGACTAAAGCAGTTCTAACAACCATAGAACGGGTGGAACCCATTGCAGATTGAACAGATTATTTGATCATTCTATTATTTAGCAACGTGTACATTAAATGTACGCAGACTATGCACAAATATATCCAATCAATGTGCACTTTACAGGTCAACTGGCATCGCAGGATGGAGCTGTTTTCTCAGTGCCAAGTTGACATAACAGATCGGCTATTTAGGCCCTGGAATAAAACTGGCTATTTTTTTTGTGACCGAGGCTACAAAGTGTCCTGAATTAGACCCCCATAGACTCCCATGATTCATTGCAATCCTCTTCATTGTGTGTTTTTAACTTTTGTTTCATGCCAAAGAATCCCACTGTAGTTGCTTGGAAATGACATCAACCATAGTTTGTGCTTTAGAGCACACTCTCCCAAGTCTTTTGCTTGAAACAACAGTTCAAAGCACATTTAGTCTCCCCAAGGTATCTGCTTGATACGCTGTCTTAGTTGCTAGAAAAACCCTTTTTAGACATGTTGTAGTACTGCAGTTTCCACCTTTTTTTTGTGCTAATTCTTCAGTAGGTCCAAATTGTGTGAATAGTTTATCAGAGTTCCTTTTTATCCATATTCATATTCTGGTTTAGATTTAGTTGGAAGTTACACAAAGTTGTCCCTCCCTACCCTTGTGCTTGTCCAGACACCATCCAGCATATGCAGGACAGCAGGCACATCGTGGTGTACCACCGGGGGCGCTACTTCAAGGTGCCCATGTTCTACGACGGTCAGGTGCTGTCGCCCAGGGCCGTAGAGCAGCAGATGGAGCGTATCCTGGCTGACCCCTCTGAACCCCAGCCGGGGGAGGAGCGCCTGGCCGCCCTCACTGCTGGGGACAGGTACGCTAACGCTACACATGTAATGTATGCCATTTACCAGATGCTTTTATCTAACGTGACGTGTCCATCTTCCTATGGGTAGCCCAGCTGGAATGGAACTATCCGTTACAAGCGCCATGCTCAACCAACTGAGAGACACCATAACAAACACCCACCATCTCAGATTGTTGTGAAATCGTTTGAGAAATTAACTTAAATGATTGCACCCAAATTGGCATTTTTTTTAAATGTTTGGATTCATATAATATTCAATAAATATAGTACATTTGGATCCAACAATGAGTAAGACATGAGGATTTCACAGAAATGTAAAAAAATCCCCCCCAGGCCACCCTCATACCCCTCGCCCCCCCATACCCCACGTCAATCCCAACCCACAAACAGACCGAATTGGATCAACCCAAATATTGAAGGTGGTGTAAAAATGCACTGTCTGTAATAAATAATTTTATCAAAAAGTTTCCCCAATGGTATGTTCACCCCACCTGGCAGGGTGCCCTGGGCGGAAGCCCGCGAGGCCTACCTGAGACAGGGCAGGAACCAGCAGGCCCTGGACACTGTGGAGAAGGCTGCCTTCTTTGTGACCCTGGACGACACAGAGCAGCGTTACAAGGCTGAGGATCCTGTCCGATCCCTGGACAGCTATGCCAAGTCCCTGCTGCACGGCAAATGTTACGACAGGTGAGACCAAGGGCTCCAATCCTTCATATTATGCACAGGGAGTGTGGGAAATGTGCTCTACAAATGAAATGTTATTATTATCTACCTGAGCCCTCATTTATTCTACAGATTACCCTTTACAAAAATGTTTAAAAATAAGCTGTTATAACTACTTATGAATGTTTATAAATTGTTTAGACATTTTCATAAATGTTATGAATGCTTATAAATTAAATCACTTTTAAATACTTGTATAATAAAAAATAAAAAAATTCTATAATTAAATATTAGAGTTTGTATCTTACTCCATGCTCAAGCACTGGTTTGTGTTTGTCTTTTTCCTGTAGGTGGTTTGATAAGTCCTTCAACCTCATCGTGTTCAGGAACGGGACCATGGGTCTGAACGCGGAGCACAGCTGGGCAGATGCCCCCATCATAGGGCACCTCTGGGAGGTAGCTAGCAGAGTAGAGCCCTTCTGCTTCTTTAGTTGTGTTAATGTTTACAGTGTGTCTGTATAGGTTATCATGAATAGATAGCTGGCAGAACAAATGTCTCTAAATAATGGTATTGTCTAATTGTAGCATGTGCTGTCGATGGACCCTGTGAAGCTGGGTTACACAGAGGAAGGCCACTGCAAAGGAAACCCTCACCCCTCCCTCCCAGGCCCTCAGAGGCTGCAGTGGAACATCCCAGCTGAGGTAGCCTACCACAGGGGGTTTGGGTTAAACTATAATGTTGTAGGGATGTTCCCCTTTTCAAAAGTCATTTATTGTTTTCAGAATTATCATCAATTAATGCACATCAGTAATGCACACACAGGCCTTTCCATTCTGTTTCATTGTTATAATGATCAAATCTGATCCCCAGTGATCCTGTCTGTTTGGTACAAGTGGGATAATAGATTAGACAGTAGAAATACCTTCAGATTTCACATCTTTAAGCCACCTGAGCTCTAATCTTTCTGAGGACCCCCCCCCCCCTTCAACTGTCTCATCTCAAATCTTCAAATGAAATGAAGAACTGAGGCTCTTTGATCAAATACATCAGAGACCCCAAGTGAAATGGGCTGATTCAGTGTGTTTGTTCCCCGTGTGCGGTGCTTCAGTGTCAGACGGCCATCGCCAGCTCTCTGATGGTGGCCAAGGCCCTGGCAGACGACGTCGACTCCCACATCATCCCCTTCAACTGCTTTGGGAAGGGCCTGATCAAAAAGTGTCGTACCAGCCCCGATGCCTTCATCCAGATCGCCCTGCAGCTGGCTCACTTCAGGGTAGGGTCCTTGTCTCTGCCCCTGTTGACTGGCAACAGTAAAGAGAATCAGCTGGTTGGATTAGTCCATTGGCTGATTAGCCAACTAGGCAATTGGAAGGAAGGAGGGTAGGATGGATATATGAAAACCCAAGTTGGGAATGTAGCTTCCTTAGGACATGTGAATGAATACCAGTGTTAAGGGATGGTGCTGTCAACAATCTGTAGTTTGATGAGATAAAAATCCTCCTTAATAAGGACGATAGCTATAACAAACATACTTTTATTATTTATTAACCAAACAAGACTAAAATGTGCCAGCAAGAAAAATCTGTAATGCTTTAGCCGACAGTTATATAATGCCTTGTTACTTAAGCATTTATGGGCCTTTATTATGTCTTATACTACTGTATGTGTTATAATATCTTATAACCACAAATTACAGAACAGTTAACTGAGTCTTTACTCTAGTTATAATATGTTATAACCACATTACTGGACTGTTACTAGAGTCTTTACTCTAGTTATATGTTATAACCACATTACAGGACTGTTAACTGAGTCTTTACTCTAGTTATAATATGTTATAACCACATTACAGGACTGTTAACTGAGTCTTTACTCTAGTTAATGTTTTATGAAATTTGATTAAATTGAATATGTCTTCCAGGACAAGGGGAGGTTCTGTCTAACGTACGAGGCGTCCATGACGCGCATGTTCCGAGAGGGTCGCACAGAGACGGTGCGTTCCTGCACCGTGGAGACGTGTGCCTTCGTCCGCTCCATGGTGGAAGACAACCCGGTAAGGATCCTGTGATGGTGGATCTGTGAGCATTACAGGAACTGAAAAGTTGTGGGTCAGTCCTCATGATATATATATATATATATATATATATATATATATATATATATATATATATATATATATATATATGCGCGCATACATATACACTATTTTTTTTACATTTTATTCCCCCCAAAAATGCTTCAACCAACTATTTCCATATCTTTGCTCATGGGAGAAATGGTTAGATTGTGATATCTGGATGTGATTGGCCAAAAGAGACAGATTCCACCTTTTACTTCGTACCCCTTTCCTGCTCTGTTTCAGAGGGGTTGGGTTGAATACGGAAGACACATTTCGGTTGAATGTATTAATTTGTGCAACTGACTAGGTATGCCCCTTTCCTTTCATATTGTCTCCTTGTTTCTTCCTACCATTCCTTGTCTTCTTTTAGAGAGAGCTGCGACTGAAACTGTTGAAGGAAGCTGCGACGAAACACCAGCAGCTCTACCGGCTGGCCATGACTGGAGGAGGCATCGACCGCCACCTCTTCTGTCTCTACGTGGTCTCCAAGTACCTGGGGGAGGACTCGGCCTTCCTCAAAGAGGTCACATGCAGTATTTTGACTTGTGGATGTTACTATTCATCTTTAAAGTGGAATGTAGATCTTTGTGTGTTTTTCGTTTTTATACAGTTTGTTTTCCTTTGAGAGGTTTGTATGTTAAAGCGTGTGTGTGTCCTCTCCCATAGGTGCTGTCGGAGCCCTGGAGGCTGTCCACCAGTCAGACTCCCCTCCAGCAGGTGGAGTTGTTTGACCTGGCCAGACACCCGGAGTACGTGTCCAGCGGGGGAGGCTTTGGTCCGGTGAGTTCCCTGCCTGACCTCAATTGGGCTCTACACAAAATGAATTAGGCTTTAAAGTAGCATTAAAGATTGTCAGATGTTTTCAGACCAGATTCGGGAGTGTAATGCCGCCTTAAAACATAATCGCACAATCTTATTGTCTGTGTTCTTCATCCCGGTGCTCAAAAATCTTTATGTAAAACAGCAACATACACTGAATATAAATGCAACATGTAAAGTGTTGGTCCCATGTTTCATGAGCTGAAATAAAAGATCCCGGAAATGTTCCATATTCACAAAAAGCTTATTTCTGTAAAATGTTGTGCACAGATTTGTTTACATCCCTGTTAGTGAGCATTTATTCTTTGTCAAGATAATCCATCCACCTGGCAGGTGTGGCATATCAATAAGCTGATTTTAAACAGCATGATCATTACACAGGTGCACCTTGTGCTGGGGACAAAAAAAAGCCCACTCTCAAATGTGCAGTTTTGTTACACGACACAATGCCACAAATGTCTAAAGTTTTGAGGAAGTGTGGAATTGGCATGCTGACTGCAGGAATGTCCACCAGAGCTGTTGCCAGAGAATTTGTTAATTTCTCTACCATAAGCCACCTCAATGTCATTTTTAGAGAATTTGGCAGTATGTCCAACCGGTCTCACAACGTGTATGGTGTCGTGTGGGCGAGTGGTTTGCTGATGTCAACATTGTGAACAGAGTGCCCCGTGGTGTTATGGTATGAGCAAGCATAAGCTATGGACAATTAACACAATTGCATTTTATCGATGGCAATTTGAATGCACAAAGATACCGTAACGAGATCCTGATGCCCATTGTCATGCCATTCATCCACCGCCATCACCTCATGTTTCAGCATGATAATGCACAGCCCCATGTTGCAAGGATCTGTACACAATTCCTGGAAGCTGAAAATGTCCCAGTTTTCCATGGCCTGCATACTCACCAGACATGTCAGCCATTGAGCATGTTTGGGATTCTTTGGATTGACGTGTACGACAGCAAGTTCCAGTTCCCAGCCAATATCCAGCAACTTTGCAGAGCCATTGAAGAGAAGTGGGACAACATTCCACAGGCCACAATCAACAGCCTGATCAACTCTATGTGAAGGAGATGTGTCGTGCTGCATGAGGCAAATGGTGGTCACACCAGATACTGACTGGTTTTCTGATCCACACTCCTACTTTAAAAATATATATATATTTAACTTATTTATTTAAAAAAGAACAAATTCTTATTTACAATGACAGCCTACCAAAAAGCAAAAGACCTCCTGCGGGGACGGGGGCTGGGATTAAAAATGAAAATAAATTAAATAAAAATATAGGACAAAATGCACATCTCGACAAGAGACAACACTACATAAAGAGAGACCTAAGACAACAACATAGCACGGCAGCAACACATGACAACACAGCACGGCGGCAACCCAACATAGCAACACAACATGGCAGCAGTACAAAACAGAGTACCAACATTATTGGGCACAGACAACAGCACAAAGGGCAAGAAGGTAGAGACAAAAATACATCACGCGAAGCAGCCACAACTGTCAGTAAGAGTGTCCAGGATTGAGTCTTTGAATGAAGAGATGGAGATAAAACTGTCCAGTTTGAGTGTTTTTTGCAGCTTGTTCCAGTCGCTAGCTGCAGCGAACTGAAAAGAGGAGCGACCCAGGGATGTGTGTGCTTTGAGGACTTTTAACAGAATGTGACTGGCAGAACGGGTGTTGTATGTGGAGGATGAGGGCTGCAGTATGTTTCTCATATAGGGGGGAGTGAGGCCTAAGAGGGTTTTATAAATAAGCATCAACCAGTGGGTCTTGTGTTGGGTATACAGAGATGACCAGTTTACAGAGGAGTGTAGAGTGCAGTGACGTGTCCTATAAGGAGCATTGTCGGTAAATCTGGTGGCCGAATGGTAAAGAACATCTAGCCGCTCGAGAGCACCCTTACCTGCCGATCTATAGATTATGTCTCTATAATCTAGCATGGGTAGGATGGTCATCTGAATCAGGGTTAGTTTGACAGCTGGGGTGAAAGAGGAGCGATTACGATAGAGGAAACCAAGTCTAGATGTAACTTTAGCCTGCAGCTTTGATATGTGCTGAGAGAAGGACCGTATACCGTCTAGCCATACTCCCAAGTACCGTAATTTCCGGACTATTAAGCGCACCTGAATATAAGCCGCACCCACTGAATTTTAAAAAATATATTATTTTGAACATAAATAAGCCGCACATGTCTATAAGCCGCAGGTGCCTACCGGTACATTGAAACAAATTAACTTTACATAGGCTTTAACGCAACACGGCTTGTAACAAAAATAAATAGGCTTTAACGAAACATGGCTTGTAACAAAAAAGAAAAAACTGGCAGTAAGCTTTAGTTGTCTTTTTGCACTTGACTCACAGCAGCGGGAGTCAATTGACTCACAGCAGCGTGAGTCAATTCCTCCCGCTGCTGTTTCCAATGTCTTATCATCGACTCATTAAGACCAAGCTCCCGTGCAGCAGCTCTATTTCCTTTTCCAACAGCCAGATCAATGTCCTTCAACTTGAAAGCTGCATCATATGCAATTCTCCGTGTCTTTGCCATGATGAGGGTGACAAAATGACTACCGTAATCAGAATGATGGGAAGTTTGAGAGCGCTCGATTTAATCTAAACAGTAAACAAAAAAGTTGTTTGACCTTAACCCGTTCAGCAATTTCATTGGTCTAATGAAAGCTTCATGCCGCCAAAAAACTGAGCACGTCACAGAATGTTTTGGTTTTTTTTCAGAAAAAAAAATTGAAAGCGGGAAAAATCCATATATTAGCCGCGTCATTGTTTAAGCCGCGAGGTTCAAAGCCTGGGAAAAAAGTTGGGGCTTATAGTCCGGAATTTACGGTACTTGTATGAGGTGACTACCTCAAGCTCTAAACCCTCAGAGGTAATAATCACACCTGTAGGGGCATTCTTACCAAAACAAACCACAACCACATTTTTTAAGGCATCTTTGATGCATATCGGTATTCCCAGTCATGGGAAATCCATACATTAGGGGCCTATTGAATTTATTCCAATTGTAACTCAGTAAAATCTGAGAAATAGTGGGGGAAAACCAGTAAAAACAGATCTAAAAAAAATAACATTTTAAAAGGCCCAAGTTTTCTCTAATTTTAGCAATTGAAAATCCAGTAGGATATAGTGTGATTATCTCTGTGCTGCCGTGTAATCCTCTTTTCCACACGCTGATTGTGTTTCTCTCTTTGTGTGTCAGGTGGCAGATGATGGATATGGTGTGTCCTACATCATCTTGGGAGAAAACCTCATTAACTTCCACATCTCCAGCAAGCACTCGAGTCCTGAGACGGTGAGTTGGCTGATCCACATGGCCTATCTTTGAATGTTGCTTTCAATCAGCTGTCCTCACTTGAAACAAAGACATCGCTATCGCCTGGGTAACATACAGACCTGAATTTCATGGCTGACCAGCCACTATTGATACCAACTGCATATCCATATAGGTTATTTTGTATCAGTTTGCCTTAGAACGTGTCCATTCTAAAGTTATTTTGTATCAGTTTGCCTTAGAACGTGTCCATTCTAAAGTTTTATTATCTCAGCTTGTTTTAGAACGTGGCCATTCTAAATTGTTTCCTCTCTGTCCAATAGGACTCTCATCGTTTTGGAAACCACATCAAACAGGCCATGCTCGACATCCTGGCCTTATTTCAGCTCGATGCAAATGCCTTGGCGTGATTTTCTCCCCCCCTACCTGAAAACCTCAACTTGAACTCTTCCATAGGCTTACTCAGATGAAATTCTGTGTTATGATTTTAGAATGCATTTAAAAATCATATAATATTAACAAAATAAAAGTGTATAGGAATGACTATAGGGGTGTTTTTGCCATTTTAAGTTGTGAATTGCATGCTAGCTCACAGACCCATGCTGCCATGTGTTGTCCTATGTTAAGGTTACGCTCAGCTCATTTTAAAGTGCTGGTGCCATAATGCACTGTGGTAGTTGAAGTGAGATTTGGAGAGTGAAGTGACCAAATGGCTGTGAACATTTCAGTCAGCGCTTACAGTACACCCGCTGTCTTGCGTGAAATTCTTTTGAGCTGCTAGCTATGTATTTTGAACTGCGCAAAAGTATTTTGGTTTCTGGGTTTTAATATCAGTTGTTGTTTTAACCATTGCTCTGTGTACCACCAAGAAAAGGACTGTTGGCATGGGTACGGTATCCATTTTAGGACAACTTCCATGGACAGGTGATGCTGTCCTAAAATGGACACCGTAGCAGCCTAGAGTCTGACACATTTCAATAGTATGATTAGTGACAGTTGAAGGATCATACTTAAGGCCCGGTTGCCCAGACACGGACATAAGTCCTGGACTAAAAAGCACTTTATATGGATATTCTCCTTTCAACATGTTTTTCTGCCCAGGACTGTGCTAAATCTGTGTCCAGGAAACCGGCCCTCTATGTTCTACAGTATAACTACCGTTGGTAAAGTCTTAAAGGGATAGTGCTACATTTTGGCAATTAAGCCCTTTTTCTACTTACCCAGAGGCACATGAACTCATGGATACCATTTGTATGTCTCTGCTAGCTGTACCTATAGACTTCCAGTCATTGCGCTAACGCTAGTTAGCAATGGCTCACCGAACTACCTTCAACTTCCTTCAAACTGCACCATGAGGCATTACACGTCACATTTTGTTTGTTAGATGTAAAGTATAATTACAAATATTTAAACTTGATTCATTTGAATTTCAAAAGTATTTGAAATATCATATAGAAATGTCTGCTGTAGAAGGTATTCCTTTGTTGCTGAGGCGATAGCGTTACATGTTTCGTTATAAATATGTAAAACAGCATATATATACCAAAATAAAAGTGTATTATCAGTGGATTAATAGTTGTAAACTTGTTTGACATTTTTGCTGCACTGTTAGGAACTAGTAACACAAGCAATTCACTGCACCTGCTATAAAATCTGATAAACTGTGTACACTACCAATACACTTTGATTTGATGTCAGCCCAACTGCCATAGCCGTTGTAACCCAGGAGATGGATCTCTTTCATTAGAATACCAGTACATTCACTTTGGCCTTTCTCCTGTGTCCTCTTCACCCTGACGCTGTAATCTACTAGAAGCCTGGTAGGTATGCCTTGACGGGTCATAGTCCACAGCTGAAAAGCACTGCACTACCACACTGCTAAGGTCCTGAAACATTTTCTGTTGTGGCTTTCCACGTTGAAGACTGATGATTCGTATCCACAGGCTGAACTTAGAAGTCTCCCCGCAGCGCAACTCATATCTACTGTTACTGCTCTACTCAGAGCTTTTCAAGTCATTACAAACACTGTCTAACTGCCTTTAGAAATGTATGTGAATATACACATTCATTATTAACAACGATGTTAAATATGCATTCATGTATCCAGGCTTAAACCAGTCCAAGGTGACACGATGACAAATGTCTCATTTAGTTTGCTGTTTACCACATCGTTGTAAATGAAGTGAGCATTTTTATTTAAGATATTTACAAATAAAACAAATATAATTTCATGCAAACATAGCATAGTCTGTCTCCACCTGCTGTCTCATTTCTCTCCCCTTCTTCCTCAGTCGCTGAACTGTCTGACCTGATAGCTAATCAACATAATACTAATAACACACACAAGGCTATGCAGATGAGTCATCAAAATGTCAAAAAGGACTTGGCCATATGCCATTGTCTGGATAGAGCAACAGGGATTACATTACCCACAGGAAATAAAACGTATGAACGCTGTTGTGTAATTGCACAGGGACAGGGATTACATTCTGCACGTCCTCCTCCAAGGCCAGCTGTCTGGACCTCATGGTTTCATCCAGCATTAATGGTCAACATGCTGTCATAGTGAGTTTGTGAATTTGGTTTAAAAGTATCTTGGGACACAAACCATTCATACAATTATACATAAAAGTCACCATCAATAGGAAGCATGTAGAAAGACTCCATCCTACTCATGGGTTGGTGTCCTGTATACTGCCACGGGTTGGTGTCCTGTATACTGCCACGGGTTGGTGTGACGTATACTGCCACGGGTTGGTGTGACGTATACTGCCACGGGTTGGTGTGACGTATACTGCCACGGGTTGGTGTCCTGTATACTGCCACGGGTTGGTGTGATGTATACTGCCACGGGTTGGGTGTGACGTATACTGCCACGGGTTGGTGTGACGTATACTGCCACGGGTTGGTGTGACGTATACTGCCACGGGTTGGTGTGACGTATACTGCCACGGGTTGGTGTCCTGTATACTGCCACGGGTTGGTGTGACGTATACTGCCAAGGGTTGGTGTGACGTATACTGCCACGGGTTGGTGTGACGTATACTGCCACGGGTTGGTGTGACGTATACTGCCACGGGTTGGTGTGACGTATACTGCCACGGGTTGGTGTGACGTATACTGCCACAGGTTGGTGTGACATATACTGCCACGGGTTGGTGTGACGTATACTGCCACGGCTTGGTGTGACGTATACTGCCACGGGTTGGTGTCCTGTATACTGCCACGGGTTGGTGTGACGTATACTGCCACGGGTTGGTGTCCTGTATACTGCCACGGGTTGGTGTCCTGTATACTGCCACGGGTTGGTGTGACGTATACTGCCACTGGTTGGTGTGACATATACTGCCACGGGTTGATGTGCTCTATACTGCCACGGGTACCTGGGGGTAAATGTAGTCTCCACTTGGGGGTAAATGTAGTCTCCACCTGGGGGTTAATGTATCCTCCACCTGGGGGTCAATGTAGCCTCTACCTGGGGGTAAATGTATCCTCCACCTGGGGGTAAATGTAGCCTCCAACTGGGGGTAAATGTATCCTCCACCTGGGGGTAAATGTATCCTCCACCTGGGGGTAAATGTTTTCTCCACCTGGGGGTAAAAGTTTTCTCCACCTGGGGGTAAATGTAGTCTCTACCTGGGGGTAAATGTTTTCTCCACCTGGGGGTAAATGTAGTCTCCACCTGGGGGTAAATGTAGTCTCCACTTGGGGGTAAATGTAGTCTCCACCTGGGGGTTAATGTATCCTCCACCTGGGGGTCAATGTAGCCTCTACCTGGGGGTAAATGTATCCTCCACCTGGGGGTAAATGTAGCCTCCAACTGGGGGTAAATGTATCCTCCACCTGGGGGTAAATGTATCCTCCACCTGGGGGTAAATGTATCCTCCACCTGGGGGTCAATGTTTTCTTCACCTGGGGGTAAATGTATCCTCCACCTGGGGGTAAATGTATCCTCCACCTGGGGGTAAATGTTTTCTCCACCTGGGGGTAAAAGTTTTCTCCACCTGGGGGTAAATGTAGTCTCTACCTGGGGGTAAATGTTTTCTCCACCTGGGGGTAAATGTAGTCTCCACCTGGGGGTAAATGTATCCTCCACCTGGGGGTAAATGTACTCTCCACCTGGGGGTAAAAGTAGTCTCCACCTGGGGGTAAATGTAGTCTCCACCTGGGGGTAAATGTAGTCTCCACCTGGGGGTAACTGTTTTCTCCACCTGGGGGTAAATGTAGTCTCCACCTGGGGGTAAATGTACTCTCCACCTGGGGGTAAATGTTTTCTCCACCTGGGGGTAAATGTATCCTCCACCTGGGGGTAAATGTACTCTCCACCTGGGGGTAAATGTATCCTCCACCTGGGGGTAAATGTTTTCTCCACCTGGGGGTAAATGTTTTCTCCACCTGGGGGTAAGTTGCCAGAGGATGTTCTCGTTTAGGCTTATTAGTAAGTCCACTAAATGTTTATACCTCCCAGTCAGAGATGTTGATGACGGATAGACATAGGAATCGTCCCAGTACATAAAGGTCTCTGTGACATTTACTATGCATTTGGCATTTACATCTGAGGAGATCACACAAATGATCTACCGGACATGCAGTAATAAGCTCTGGATGTAACATTTGGTGTGCGAGGCAGTTCACTTGTTAAATGTCAAATGGCAGTACTTGTCAGTGCTGTTGCGCTGGTATCATTATGAGCTTTTTAAATATAATGGGTCCAATGATTCCTATTACAATAGGCCTTACGAACATTTCCATAACATCTGTGGGTGTGGGGAAATTACAGTGTCTAGTGAAAGTAGAAACATTTTGTTGTACAATTTCATTATTCTCCAGCTGCACAGTTAGGAGAGATGACCTGATCTCCACAGTGTCTGGGTGATATGATCGTCAGTTAGGAGAGATGACCTAATCTCCACAGTGTCTGGGTGATATGATCGTCAGTTAGGAGAGATGATGCAAACCCTGGAATACATTTCAATAACAAAATATGAAAACTATGCAAAGATGTGAATACTTTCACTAGGCGGTGTACAGTAATACATTCTAGGATGTGAATACTTTCACTAGGCAGTGTACAGTAATACATTCTAGAACGTGAGATCATGATAGGAAATCAGATTCCATCAAGATGATCTAGTGGTCCAGATCTGTCTCTGCTATCTGAACACCTCTCCTGAATACATACTCACTATCAACATCTTACATCTAGATCAATCCCTGATCATGTATCAGTGTTAACCCTTTTTATTTCATTTATTTCACCTTTATTTAACCAGGTAGGCCAGTTGAGAACAAGTTCTCATTTACAACTGCGACCTGGCCAAGATAAAGCAAAGCAGTGCGTCACAAACAACAACACAGAGTTACACATGGGATAAACCAATGTACAGTCAATAACACAATAGAAAAATCTGTATACAGTGTGTGCAAATGTCATCCTAGGACATTTCTCTCTTGGCCCATTAAAAGAGTATGTTTGTATATGATCCCTCTTCTCTTCACACCTGCTGGTGTCAACGTCATCCTTCACCAGGACCAGAGCAGGGTCAGTATCCATCAGAAATGCAATAGAGCTGGCACCAAGTCCCAGTGTTGTTTAATCTTGGCAGTACCTGAGCACAGACAATGGCTTGGGCAGGCTGTTCCCTGTGATTCAATTTGCTGTTCCACCTTGGCTGTGATACAGAGATTGCATCCACCCTGTAATGAGGTCATTCATTTCGCTTTGATGCACTGGGGCTGTCCAGTCTGAGAACTAAAGGAGGCTGCCGGCAAAGGGTGCCTGAGTAACACAACATACACAACACACCATACTCAACACACCACACCCTACACACCATATACAACACAACACACCATACTCATCACACCACACCCTACACACCACACCCTACACCCTACACACCATATACAACACAACACACCATACACACCACACCATACGCAACACACCACACCCTACACACCATATACAACACAACACACCATACTCAACACACCACACCCTACACACCATATACAACACAACACACCATACTCATCACACCACACCCTACACACCATATACAACACAACACACCATACACAACACACCATACGCAACACCCTACACCCTACACACCATACACAACACAACACAACATATACAACACACCATACGCAACACACCATATACAACACAACACACCATACTCAACACACCACACCCTACACACCATATACAACACAACATACACAACACACCATACGCAACACACCATACTCATCACACCACACCCTACACACCATATACAACACAACACACCATACACAACACACCATACGCAACACCCTACACCCTACACACCATACACAACACAACACAACATATACAACACACCATACGCAACACACCATATACAACACAACACACCATACTCAACACACCACACCCTACACACCATATACAACACAACACAACATACACAACACACCATACGCAACACACCATACACACCACACACACACCATACGCAACACACCATACACACACCACACACACACCACACAACATACACAACATACACAACACACCACAACAAAGCACAAGACAATACAAAGCAACATAAAAACCACAAACACACTGCAGAAATGACTGCTACGTTGTCATCTGTTCCTCAATGTCTGTACCTCTGTCTCACTATGTCCTCCAGCATCCTGTCAGTTTGACTTGTTGATAGACTTCATTTCATTTCCCCCCAGAGAAACAAGTATATATCTCAATAAAGGAGAACAATCAAAGCACAAAGAAATAATATGGATAGACAAGTAGAATGAATGAGTGAATGTACAAGGTTTCAAGTAGACTATGACATTATTTTCCCCCTGAAACACTGTCTGGAGAAACACTGAAACTGAAACATTATGCATGGTGATTATACAGGATTTACACTATTACCACAGATCCAATTTCCATCTGCAAGCAGACTGGAGCCATGTTTGGGGGGCTGAAAAGCAGCTGCCTAAAAAGATCATAAGTGTTGTTTGTCTCTAACAAACTGTTGGACATATGTTACCAGGGACTTGGGTCTCATATGGGAGCTGCTCAACTGTCATGTTATTCCAATGGGACAAGATGTCTTTTGGACAAATACAGCTTTATTAGAGAGAAGCTGGAGAAAGTCTGGATTCCCACAGTCTCCTGGGGGGGATTGGACAAAAGATCAGGATTTGCTGCAGGTGGCAGTCAATAATGAATGGCTTTGTAAGACTCGCTGGAGTTATGAGAGCTCTATTCAGATGCATCCGTTTTCACTTTCACACAGAGGAAAAGGTTACACTCAGTAGGACTATATACACTATATATACACTATATATACAAAAGTATGTGGACACCCCTTCAAATTAGTGGATTAGACTATTTCAGGCTCACCCATTGCTGACAGATGTATAAAATTGAGCACCCAGCCATGGCAGTAGAATGGCCTTAATGAAGAGCTCATTGACTTTCAACATGACATCGTCATAGGATGCCACCTTTCAAATAAGTCAGTTCGTCAAATTTCTGTCCTGCTAGAGCTGCCCTGGTCAGCTGTAAGTGCTGGTATTGTGAAGTCGAAACGTCTAGGAGAAACAACGGCTCAGCCATGAAGTGGTAGGCCACACAAGCTCACAGAACGGGACCGCCGAGTGCTGAAGGGCGTAAAAATCATCTGTCCTCAGCTGCAACACTCACTACCTTGTTCCAAACTGCCTCTGGAAGCAACGTCAGCACAAGAA
The DNA here is from genome assembly GCF_901001165.1 of Salmo trutta. NCBI lineage: Eukaryota > Metazoa > Chordata > Actinopteri > Salmoniformes > Salmonidae > Salmo > Salmo trutta. Next base: position 3,038,290 of record NC_042985.1, read on the forward strand.
CTGTTTGTTGGGGTTTCCATGGCTGAGCAGCCATACACAAGTCTAAGATCACTATGTGCAATGCCAAGCGTCGGCTGGAGTGGTGTAAAGCTTGCCGCCATTGGACCAGTGGAAACGATGAGTCATGCTTCACCATGTGGCAGTGTGACGGACAAATCTGGGTTTGGCGGATGCCAGGAGAAAGCTACCTGCTCCAATGCATAGTGCCAACTGTAAAGTTTGGTGGAGGAGGAATAATGGTCTGGGGTTGTTTTTAATGGTTTGGGCTAGGCCCCTTAGTTCCAGTGAAGAGAAATCTTAACGCTACAGCATACAATGACATTCTAAACAATTCTGTGTTTCCATCCTTATGGCAACAGTTTGGGGAAGGCCCTTTCCTGTTTCAGCATGACAATACCCCTGTGCACAAAGTGAGGTCCATCCAATAATGGTTTGTCAAGATCAGAGCCCTGACTTCAACCCCATCAAACATCTTTGGGATGAATGGGAAGACCGACTGCGAGCCAGGCCTAATCACCCAACATCAGTGCCCGACCTCACTAATGCTCTTGCAGCAATGTTCCAACATCTAGTGGAAAGCCTTCCCAGAAGAGTGGGGGCTGTTATAGCAGCAAAGGGGGGACCAGCTCCATATTAAGTGTCCACATACCTTTGGTCATGTAGTGTGTCTCCTATACTCAGTAGGGCTATATACACTCAGTGGCCACTTTATTAGGTACACCATCCCGTTCACGAAACTGGATGGCTCCTACAGACAGTGCGTTACATGGTCGTGGCTTGCTATATGAAGCAGACAGGTATTGAGGCATTCAGTCACTGTTTGATTGAACGTTAGAATGGGCACAACGAGAGACCTGCGACTTTGACTGTTGTATGATCGTAGGTGCCAGGCGAACTAGATCCAGTATGTCAGAAACGGACGCCCTCCTGGGATTGTCACGCATGACAGTGTCTAGGGTTTACAGACAATGGTGCGACAAACAACAAACATCCAGTCAGCGGCGGTCATGTGGGCGAAAACAGGTCATTGATGAGAGAGGTCAAAGGAGAATGGCAAGAATGGTGCAAGCTAACAGGCAGGCCACAAACAGAACGGCGCAGTACAACAGTGGTGTGCAGAATGGCATCTCAGAACGCACAACTCTTCGGTCCTTGTCACGGATGGGCTATTGCAGCAGACCACCACACCGGGTTCCACTCCTATCAACAAAAAACAAGAAGAAGCAGCACAAGTGGGCACACGATCACCAACACTGGACAATTGATGAGTGGAAAAACATTGCTTGGAAAATTACAGCCAGTTCAGTTTACTTGAGTCTCCAGCCCTCAATCCAAAAGAGCATATTTGGGATGAGACGGAACGGCCTGTTCTCAGCACAAATGTACATCCATCGAATCTGCAGGAATTGTGTGATGCCATCGTGTCAGCATGGACCAACATCCCTGTGGAATGTTTCCGACATCTTGTAGAATGACCCAAAGAATTCAGACTGTTCTGGAGGCAAAGGGGGGGTCCAACCCGGTACTAGGTGGGTATTTCTCTCAGTAGAGCTATATATGTCTCTAATACTCAGTAGATCTATATATGTCTCATACTCAGTAGATCTATATATGTCTCATACTATATATGTCTTCTACCCAGTAGAGCTATATATGTCTCTCATACTCAGTAGAGCTATATATGTCTCATACTCAGTAGAGCTGTATATGTCTCTCATACTCAGTAGAGCTATATATGTCTCTCATACTCAGTAGATCTATATATGTCTCTAATACTCAGTAGATCTATATATGTCTCTAATACTCAGGAGATCTATATATGTCTCTCATACTCAGTAGAGGTATATATGTCTCTCATACTCAGTAGAGCTATATATGTCTCATACTCAGTAGATCTATATATGTCTCATACTCAGTAGATCTATATATGTCTCATACTCTGTAGATCTATATATGTCTCATACTCAGTAGAGCTATATATGTCTCATACTCAGTAGAGCTATATATGTCTCATACTCAGTAGAGCTATTTTTGTCTCATACTCAGTAGAGCTATATATGTCTCATACTCAGTAGAGCTATATATGTCTCATACTCAGTAAATCTATATATGTCTCATACTCAGTAGAGCTATATATGTCTCATACTCAGTAGAGCTATATATGTCTCATACTATATATGTCTCTCATACTCAGTAGATCTATATATGTCTCATACTCAGTAGAGGTATATATGTCTCATACTACATGTCTCATACTATATATGTCTCTCATACTCAGTAGAGCTATATATGTCTCTCATACTATATATGTCTCTCATACTCAGTAGATCTATATATGTCTCATACTCAGTAGATCTATATATGTCTCATACTCAGTAGATCTATATATGTCTCAAACTCAGTAGATCTATATATGTCTCTCATACTCAGTAGATCTATATATGTCTCTCATACTATATATGTCTCTAATACTCAGTAGATCTATATATGTCTCAAACTCAGTAGAGCTATATATGTCTCTCATACTCAGTAGAGCTATATATGTCTCTCATACTCAGTAGATCTATATATGTCTCTAATACTCAGTAGATCTATATATGTCTCTAATACTCAGTAGATCTATATATGTCTCTCATACTCAGTAGAGGTATATATGTCTCTCATACTCAGTAGAGCTATATATGTCTCATACTCAGTAGAGCTATATATGTCTCATACTCAGTAGAGCTATATATGTCTCATACTCAGTAGAGCTATTTTTGTCTCATACTCAGTAGAGCTATATATGTCTCATATTCAGTAGAGCTATATATGTCTCATACTCAGTAGATCTATATATGTCTCATACTCAGTAGAGCTATATATGTCTCATACTATATATGTCTCTCATACTCAGTAGATCTATATATGTCTCATACTCAGTAGAGGTATATATGTCTCATACTACATGTCTCATACTATATATGTCTCTCATACTCAGTAGAGCTATATATGTCTCTCATACTATATATGTCTCTCATACTCAGTAGATCTATATATGTCTCATACTCAGTAGATCTATATATGTCTCATACTCAGTAGATCTATATATGTCTCATACTCAGTAGAGCTATATATGTCTCTCATACTCAGTAGATCTATATATGTCTCATACTCAGTAGATCTATATATGTCTCATACTCAGTAGAGCTATATATGTCTCATACTCAGTAGATCTATATATGTCTCATACTCAGTAGAGCTATATATGTCTCATACTACATCTCTCATACTATATATGTCTCTCATACTCAGTAGAGCTATATATGTCTCTCATACTCAGTAGAGCTATATATGTCTCTCATACTATATATGTCTCTCATACTCAGTAGAGCTATATATGTCTCTCATACTCAGTAGAGCTATATATGTCTCATACTATATATGTCTCTCATACTCAGTAGATCTATATATGTCTCTCATACTATATATGTCTCTCATACTATATATGTCTCTCATACTCAGTAGATCTATATATGTCTCATACTCAGTAGAGCTATATATGTCTCATACTCAGTAGATCTATATATGTCTCTCATACTCAGTAGAGCTATATATGTCTCATACTCAGTAGATCTATATATGTCTCATACTCAGTAGATCTATATATGTCTCATACTCAGTAGATCTATATATGTCTCATACTCAGTAGATCTATTTATGTCTCATACTCAGTAGATCTATATATGTCTCATACTCAGTAGATCTATATATGTCTCATACTATATATGTCTTATACCCAGTAGAGCTATATATGTCTCTCATACTCAGTAGAGCTATATATGTCTCTCATACTATATATGTCTCTAATACTCAGTAGATCTATATATGTCTCTCATACTCAGTAGAGCTATATATGTCTCTCATACTATATATGTCTCTAATACTCAGTAGATCTATATATGTCTCTAATACTCAGTAGATCTATATATGACTCTCATACTCAGTAGATCTATATATGTCTCATACTCAGTAGATCTATATATGTCTCATACTCAGTAGAGCTATATATGTCTCATACTATATATGTCTCTCATACTCAGTAGATCTATATATGTCTCATACTCAGTAGATCTATATATGTCTCATACTCAGTAGATCTATATATGTCTCATACTATATATGTCTTCTACCCAGTAGAGCTATATATGTCTCTCATACTCAGTAGAGCTATATATGTCTCTCATACTATATATGTCTCTAATACTCAGTAGATCTGTATATGTCTCATACTCAGTAGAGCTATATATGTCTCTCATACTATATATGTCTCTAATACTCAGTAGATCTGTATATGTCTCATACTCAGTAGAGCTATATATGTCTCTCATACTCAGTAGAGCTATATATGTCTCTCATACTCAGTAGATCTATATATGTCTCATACTCAGTAGATCTATATATGTCTCATACTCAGTAGATCTATATATGTCTCATACTCAGTAGAGCTATATATGTCTCTCATACTCAGTAGATCTATATATGTCTCATACTCAGTAGATCTATATATGTCTCATACTCAGTAGAGCTATATATGTCTCATACTCAGTAGATCTATATATGTCTCATACTCAGTAGAGCTATATATGTCTCATACTACATGTCTCATACTATATATGTCTCTCATACTCAGTAGAGCTATATATGTATCTTATACTCAGTAGAGCTATATATGTCTCTCATACTATATATGTCTCTCATACTCAGTAGAGCTATATATGTCTCTCATACTCAGTAGAGCTATATATGTCTCATACTATATATGTCTCTCATACTCAGTAGATCTATATATGTCTCTCATACTATATATGTCTCTCATACTATATATGTCTCTCATACTCAGTAGATCTATATATGTCTCATACTCAGTAGAGCTATATATGTCTCATACTCAGTAGATCTATATATGTCTCTCATACTCAGTAGAGCTATATATGTCTCATACTCAGTAGATCTATATATGTCTCTCATACTCAGTAGAGCTATATATGTCTCATACTCAGTAGATCTATATATGTCTCATACTCAGTAGATCTATATATGTCTCATACTCAGTAGATCTATATATGTCTCATACTCAGTAGATCTATATATGTCTCATACTCAGTAGATCTATATATGTCTCATACTCAGTAGATCTATATATGTCTCATACTCAGTAGATCTATATCTGTCTCATACTATATATGTCTTCTACCCAGTAGAGCTATATATGTCTCTCATACTCAGTGGAGCTATATATGTCTCTCATACTATATATGTCTCTAATACTCAGTAGATCTATATATGTCTCTCATACTCAGTAGAGCTATATATGTCTCTCATACTATATATGTCTCTAATACTCAGTAGATCTATATATGTCTCTCATACTCAGTAGATCTATATATGTCTCTCATACTCAGTAGATCTATATATGTCTCATACTCAGTAGATCTATATATGTCTCATACTCAGTAGAGCTATATATGTCTCATACTATATATGTCTCTCATACTCAGTAGATCTATATATGTCTCATACTCAGTAGATCTATATATGTCTCATACTCAGTAGATCTATATATGTCTCATACTATATATGTCTTCTACCCAGTAGAGCTATATATGTCTCTCATACTCAGTAGAGCTATATATGTCTCTCATACTATATATGTCTCTAATACTCAGTAGATCTGTATATGTCTCATACTCAGTAGAGCTATATATGTCTCTCATACTATATATGTCTCTAATACTCAGTAGATCTGTATATGTCTCATACTCAGTAGAGCTATATATGTCTCTCATACTCAGTAGAGCTATATATGTCTCTCATACTCAGTAGATCTATATATGTCTCATACTCAGTAGATCTATATATGTCTCATACTCAGTAGAGCTATATATGTCTCTCATACTCAGTAGATCTATATATGTCTCATACTCAGTAGATCTATATATGTCTCATACTCAGTAGAGCTATATATGTCTCATACTCAGTAGATCTATATATGTCTCATACTCAGTAGAGCTATATATGTCTCATACTACATGTCTCATACTATATATGTCTCTCATACTCAGTAGAGATATATATGTCTCTCATACTCAGTAGAGCTATATATGTCTCTCATACTATATATGTCTCTCATACTCAGTAGAGCTATATATGTCTCATACTATATATGTCTCTCATACTCAGTAGATCTATATATGTCTCTCATACTATATATGTCTCTCATACTATATATGTCTCTCATACTCAGTAGATCTATATATGTCTCATACTCAGTAGAGCTATATATGTCTCATACTCAGTAGATCTATATATGTCTCTCATACTCAGTAGAGCTATATATGTCTCATACTCAGTAGATCTATATATGTCTCTCATACTCAGTAGAGCTATATATGTCTCATACTCAGTAGATCTATATATGTCTCATACTCAGTAGATCTATATATGTCTCATACTCAGTAGATCTATATATGTCTCATACTCAGTAGATCTATATATGTCTCATACTCAGTAGATCTATATATGTCTCATACTATATATGTCTTCTACCCAGTAGAGCTATATATGTCTCTCATACTCAGTAGAGCTATATATGTCTCTCATACTATATATGTCTCTAATACTCAGTAGATCTATATATGTCTCTCATACTCAGTAGAGCTATATATGTCTCTCATACTATATATGTCTCTAATACTCAGTAGATCTATATATGTCTCTCATACTCAGTAGATCTATATATGTCTCTTATACTCAGTAGATCTATATATGTCTCATACTCAGTAGATCTATATATGTCTCATACTCAGTAGAGCTATATATGTCTCATACTATATATGTCTCTCATACTCAGTAGATCTATATATGTCTCATACTCAGTAGATCTATATATGTCTCATACTCAGTAGATCTATATATGTCTCATACTATATATGTCTTCTACCCAGTAGAGCTATATATGTCTCTCATACTCAGTAGAGCTATATATGTCTCTCATACTATATATGTCTCTAATACTCAGTAGATCTGTATATGTCTCATACTCAGTAGAGCTATATATGTCTCTCATACTCAGTAGAGCTATATATGTCTCTCATACTCAGTAGATCTATATATGTATCTAATACTCAGTAGATCTATATATGTCTCTAATACTCAGTAGATCTATATATGTCTCTCATACTCAGTAGAGGTATATATGTCTCTCATACTCAGTAGAGCTATATATGTCTCATACTCAGTAGATCTATATATGTCTCATACTCAGTAGATCTATATATGTCTCATTCTCAGTAGATCTATATATGTCTCATACTCAGTAGAGCAATAAATGTCTCATACTCAGTAGAGCTATATATGTCTCATACTCAGTAGAGCTATTTTTGTCTCATACTCAGTAGAGCTATATATGTCTCATACTCAGTAGAGCTATATATGTCTCATACTCAGTAGAGGTATATATGTCTCATATTACATGTCTCATACTATATATGTCTCTCATACTCAGTAGAGCTATATATGTCTCTCATACTATATATGTCTCTCATACTCAGTAGATCTATATATGTCTCATACTCAGTAGATCTATATATGTCTCATACTCAGTAGATCTATATATGTCTCATACTCAGTAGATCTATATATGTCTCTCATACTCAGTAGATCTATATATGTCTCATACTCAGTAGAGCTATATATGTCTCTCATACTCAGTAGATCTATATATGTCTCATACTCAGTAGATCTATATATGTCTCATACTCAGTAGAGCTATATATGTCTCATACTCAGTAGATCTATATATGTCTCATACTCAGTAGAGCTATATATGTCTCATACTACATGTCTCATACTATATATGTCTCTCATACTCAGTAGAGCTATATATGTCTCTCATACTCAGTAGAGCTATATATGTCTCTCATACTATATATGTCTCTCATACTCAGTAGAGCTATATATGTCTCTCATACTCAGTAGAGCTATATATGTCTCATACTATATATGTCTCTCATACTCAGTAGATCTATATATGTCTCTCATACTATATATGTCTCTCATACTATATATGTCTCTCATACTCAGTAGATCTATATATGTCTCATACTCAGTAGAGCTATATATGTCTCATACTCAGTAGATCTATATATGTCTCATACTCAGTAGATCTATATATGTCTCTCATACTCAGTAGAGCTATATATGTCTCATACTCAGTAGATCTATATATGTCTCATACTCAGTAGATCTATATATGTCTCATACTCAGTAGATCTATATATGTCTCATACTCAGTAGATCTATATATGTCTCATACTCAGTAGATCTATATATGTCTCATACTATATATGTCTTCTACCCAGTAGAGCTATATATGTCTCTCATACTCAGTAGAGCTATATATGTCTCTCATACTATATATGTCTCTAATACTCAGTAGATCTATATATGTCTCTCATACTCAGTAGATCTATATATGTCTCTCATACTCAGTAGATCTATATATGTCTCATACTCAGTAGAGCTATATATGTCTCTCATACTCAGTAGATCTATATATGTCTCATACTCAGTAGATCTATATATGTCTCATACTCAGTAGAGCTATATATGTCTCATACTATATATGTCTCTCATACTCAGTAGATCTATATATGTCTCATACTCAGTAGAGCTATACATGTCTCATACTACATGTCTCATACTATATATGTCTCTCATACTCAGTAGAGCTATATATGTCTCTCATACTATATATGTCTCTCATACTCAGTAGATCTATATATGTCTCATACTCAGTAGAGCTATATATGTCTCATACTATATATGTCTCTCATACTCAGTAGATCTATATATGTCTCATACTCAGTAGAGCTATATATGTCTCATACTACATGTCTCATACTATATATGTCTCTCATACTCAGTAGAGCTATATATGTCTCTCATACTCAGTAGAGCTATATATGTCTCATACTACATGTCTCATACTATATATGTCTCTCATACTCAGTAGAGCTATATATGTCTCTCATACTCAGTAGAGCTATATATGTCTCTCATACTATATATGTCTCTCATACTCAGTAGAGCTATATATGTCTCATACTCAGTAGATCTATATATGTCTCATACTATATATGTCTCTCATACTCAGTAGATCTATATATGTCTCTCATACTATATATGTCTCTCATACTATATATGTCTCTCATACTCAGTAGAGCTATATATGTCTCATACTCAGTAGATCTATATATGTCTCATACTCAGTAGATCTATATATGTCTCATACTATATATGTCTTCTACCCAGTAGAGCTATATATGTCTCATACTCAGTAGATCTATATATGTCTCATACTCAGTAGATCTATATATGTCTCATACTCAGTAGATCTGTATATGTCTCATACTCAGTAGATCTATATATGTCTCATACTATATATGTCTTCTACCCAGTAGAGCTATATATGTCTCTCATACTCAGTAGATCTATATATGTCTCTCATACTATATATGTCTCTCATACTATATATGTCTCTCATACTCAGTAGAGCTATATATGTCTCATACTCAGTAGATCTATATATGTCTCATACTCAGTAGATCTATATATGTCTCATACTCAGTAGAGCTATATATGTCTCATACTATATATGTCTCTCATACTCAGTAGATCTATATATGTCTCTCATACTATATATGTCTCTCATACTATATATGTCTCTCATACTCAGTAGAGCTATATATGTCTCATACTCAGTAGATCTATATATGTCTCATACTCAGTAGATCTATATATGTCTCATACTATATATGTATTCTACCCAGTAGAGCTATATATGTCTCATACTCAGTAGATCTATATATGTCTCATACTCAGTAGATCTATATATGTCTCATACTCAGTAGATCTATATATGTCTCATACTCAGTAGATCTATATATGTCTCATACTATATATGTCTTCTACCCAGTAGAGCTATATATGTCTCTCATACTCAGTAGAGCTATATATGTCTCTCATACTATATATGTCTCTAATACTCAGTAGATCTATATATGTCTCTCATACTCAGTAGATCTATATATGTCTCTCATACTATATATGTCTCTCATACTCAGTAGAGCTATATATGTCTCTCATACTATATATGTCTCTAATACTCAGTAGATCTATATATGTCTCTCATACTCAGTAGATCTATATATGTCTCTCATACTCAGTAGAGGTATATATGTCTCATACTCAGTAGATCTATATATGTCTCATACTCAGTAGATGTATATATGTCTCATACTCAGTAGAGCTATATATGTCTCATACTCAGTAGAGCTATATATGTCTCATACTCAGTAGATCTATATATGTCTCATACTCAGTAGATCTATATATGTCTCATACTCAGTAGAGCTATATATGTCTCATACTATATATGTCTCTCATACTCAGTAGATCTATATGTGTCTCATACTCAGTAGAGCTATATATGTCTCATACTACATGTCTCATACTATATATGTCTCTCATACTCAGTAGAGCTATATATGTCTCTCATACTATATATGTCTCTCATACTCAGTAGATCTATATATGTCTCATACTCAGTAGATCTATATATGTCTCATACTCAGTAGAGCTATATATGTCTCATACTCAGTAGAGCTATATATGTCTCATACTCAGTAGATCTATATATGTCTCTCATACTATATATGTCTCATACTCAGTAGATCTATATATGTCTCTCATACTCAGTAGATCTATATATGTCTCTCATACTCAGTAGAGCTATATATGTCTCTCATACTCAGTAGAGCTATATATGTCTCATACTATATATGTCTCTCATACTCAGTAGATCTATATATGTCTCTCATACTATATATGTCTCTCATACTCAGTAGAGCTATATATGTCTCTCATACTCAGTAGAGCTATATATGTCTCATACTCAGTAGAGCTATATATGTCTCATACTCAGTAGAGGTATATATGTCTCATATTACATGTCTCATACTATATATGTCTCTCATACTCAGTAGAGCTATATATGTCTCTCATACTATATATGTCTCTCATACTCAGTAGATCTATATATGTCTCATACTCAGTAGATCTATATATGTCTCATACTCAGTAGATCTTATATGTCTCATACTCAGTAATCTATATATGTCTCTCATACTCAGTAAGATCTATATATGTCTCATACTCAGTAGAGCTATATATGTCTCTCATACTCAGTAGATCTATATATGTCTCATACTCAGTAGATCTATATATGTCTCATACTCAGTAGAGCTATATATGTCTCATACTCAGTAGATCTATATATGTCTCATACTCAGTAGAGCTATATATGTCTCATACTACATGTCTCATACTATATATGTCTCTCATACTCAGTAGAGTATATATGTCTCTCATACTCAGTAGAGCTATATATGTCTCTCATACTATATGTCTCTCATACTCAGTAGAGCTATATATGTCTCTCATACTCAGTAGAGCTATATATGTCTCATACTATATATGTCTCTCATACTCAGTAGATCTATATATGTCTCTCATACTATATATGTCTCTCATACTATATATGTCTCTCATACTCAGTAGATCTATATATGTCTCATACTCAGTAGAGCTATATATGTCTCATACTCAGTAGATCTATATATGTCTCATACTCAGTAGATCTATATATGTCTCTCATACTCAGTAGAGCTATATATGTCTCATACTCAGTAGATCTATATATGTCTCATACTCAGTAGATCTATATATGTCTCATACTCAGTAGATCTATATATGTCTCATACTCAGTAGATCTATATATGTCTCATACTCAGTAGATCTATATATGTCTCATACTATATATGTCTTCTACCCAGTAGAGCTATATATGTCTCTCATACTCAGTAGAGCTATATATGTCTCTCATACTATATATGTCTCTAATACTCAGTAGATCTATATATGTCTCTCATACTCAGTAGATCTATATATGTCTCTCATACTCAGTAGATCTATATATGTCTCATACTCAGTAGAGCTATATATGTCTCTCATACTCAGTAGATCTATATATGTCTCATACTCAGTAGATCTATATATGTCTCATACTCAGTAGAGCTATATATGTCTCATACTATATATGTCTCTCATACTCAGTAGATCTATATATGTCTCATACTCAGTAGAGCTATATATGTCTCATACTACATGTCTCATACTATATATGTCTCTCATACTCAGTAGAGCTATATATGTCTCTCATACTATATATGTCTCTCATACTCAGTAGATCTATATATGTCTCATACTCAGTAGAGCTATATATGTCTCATACTATATATGTCTCTCATACTCAGTAGATCTATATATGTCTCATACTCAGTAGAGCTATATATGTCTCATACTACATGTCTCATACTATATATGTCTCTCATACTCAGTAGAGCTATATATGTCTCTCATACTCAGTAGAGCTATATATGTCTCATACTACATGTCTCATACTATATATGTCTCTCATACTCAGTAGAGCTATATATGTCTCTCATACGCAGTAGAGCTATATATGTCTCTCATACTATATATGTCTCTCATACTCAGTAGAGCTATATATGTCTCATACTCAGTAGATCTATATATGTCTCATACTATATATGTCTCTCATACTCAGTAGATCTATATATGTCTCTCATACTATATATGTCTCTCATACTATATATGTCTCTCATACTCAGTAGAGCTATATATGTCTCATACGCAGTAGATCTATATATGTCTCATACTCAGTAGATCTATATATGTCTCATACTATATATGTCTTCTACCCAGTAGAGCTATATATGTCTCATACTCAGTAGATCTATATATGTCTCATACTCAGTAGATCTATATATGTCTCATACTCAGTAGATCTGTATATGTCTCATACTCAGTAGATCTATATATGTCTCATACTATATATGTCTTCTACCCAGTAGAGCTATATATGTCTCTCATACTCAGTAGATCTATATATGTCTCTCATACTATATATGTCTCTCATACTATATATGTCTCTCATACTCAGTAGATCTATATATGTCTCATACTCAGTAATCTATATATGTCTCATACTCAGTAGATCTATATATGTCTCATACTCAGTAGAGCTATATATGTCTCATACTATATATGTCTCTCATACTCAGTAGATCTATATATGTCTCTCATACTATATATGTCTCTCATACTATATATGTCTCATACTCAGTAGAGCTATATATGTCTCATACTCAGTAGATCTATATATGTCTCATACTCAGTAGATCTATATATGTCTCATACTATATATGTATTCTACCCAGTAGAGCTATATATGTCTCATACTCAGTAGATCTATATATGTCTCATACTCAGTAGATCTATATATGTCTCATACTCAGTAGATCTATATATGTCTCATACTCAGTAGATCTATATATGTCTCATACTATATATGTCTTCTACCCAGTAGAGCTATATATGTCTCTCATACTCAGTAGAGCTATATATGTCTCTCATACTATATATGTCTCTAATACTCAGTAGATCTATATATGTCTCTCATACTCAGTAGATCTATATATGTCTCTCATACTATATATGTCTCTCATACTCAGTAGAGCTATATATGTCTCTCATACTATATATGTCTCTAATACTCAGTAGATCTATATATGTCTCTCATACTCAGTAGATCTATATATGTCTCTCATACTCAGTAGAGGTATATATGTCTCATACTCAGTAGATCTATATATGTCTCATACTCAGTAGATGTATATATGTCTCATACTCAGTAGAGCTATATATGTCTCATACTCAGTAGAGCTATATATGTCTCATACTCAGTAGATCTATATATGTCTCATACTCAGTAGATCTATATATGTCTCATACTCAGTAGAGCTATATATGTCTCATACTATATATGTCTCTCATACTCAGTAGATCTATATGTGTCTCATACTCAGTAGAGCTATATATGTCTCATACTACATGTCTCATACTATATATGTCTCTCATACTCAGTAGAGCTATATATGTCTCTCATACTATATATGTCTCTCATACTCAGTAGATCTATATATGTCTCATACTCAGTAGATCTATATATGTCTCATACTCAGTAGAGCTATATATGTCTCATACTCAGTAGAGCTATATATGTCTCATACTCAGTAGATCTATATATGTCTCTCATACTATATATGTCTCATACTCAGTAGATCTATATATGTCTCTCATACTCAGTAGATCTATATATGTCTCTCATACTCAGTAGAGCTATATATGTCTCTCATACTCAGTAGAGCTATATATGTCTCATACTATATATGTCTCTCATACTCAGTAGATCTATATATGTCTCTCATACTATATATGTCTCTCATACTATATATGTCTCTCATACTCAGTAGATCTATATATGTCTCATACTCAGTAGAGCTATATATGTCTCATACTATATATGTCTCTCATACTCAGTAGATCTATATATGTCTCATACTCAGTAGAGCTATATATGTCTCATACTACATGTCTCATACTATATATGTCTCTCATACTCAGTAGAGCTATATATGTCTCTCATACTCAGTAGAGCTATATATGTCTCATACTACATGTCTCATACTATATATGTCTCTCATACTCAGTAGAGCTATATATGTCTCTCATACTCAGTAGAGCTATATATGTCTCTCATACTATATATGTCTCTCATACTCAGTAGAGCTATATATGTCTCATACTCAGTAGATCTATATGTCTCATACTATATATGTCTCTCATACTCAGTAGATCTATATATGTCTCTCATACTATATATGTCTCTCATACTATATATGTCTCTCATACTCAGTAGATCTATATATGTCTCATACTCAGTAGATCTATATATGTCTCATACTCAGTAGATCTATATATGTCTCATATATATGTCTTCTACCCAGTAGCGCTATTTATGTCTCATACTCAGTAGATCTACATATGTCTCATACTCAGTAGATCTATATATGTCTCATACTCAGTAGATCTATATATGTCTCATACTCAGTAGATCTATATATGTCTCATACTATATATGTCTTCTACCCAGTAGAGCTATATATGTCTCTCATACTCAGTAGAGCTATATATGTCTCTCATACTATATATGTCTCTAATACTCAGTAGATCTATATGTCTCTCATACTCAGTAGATCTATATATGTCTCATACTCAGTAGATCTATATATGTCTCATAATATATATGTCTCTCATACTCAGTAGATCTATATATGTCTCTCATACTATATATGTCTCTCATACTCAGTAGATCTATATACGTCTCATACTCAGTAGATCTATATATGTCTCATACTATATATGTCTCTCATACTCAGTAGATCTATGTATGTCTCTCATACTATATATGTCTCTCATACTATATATGTCTCTCATACTCAGTAGAGCTATATATGTCTCATACTCAGTAGATCTATATATGTCTCATACTCAGTAGATCTATATATGTCTCATACTATATATGTCTTCTACCCAGTAGAGCTATATATGTCTCATACTCAGTAGATCTATATATGTCTCATACTCAGTAGATCTATATATGTCTCATACTCAGTAGATCTATATATGTCTCATACTCAGTAGATCTATATATGTCTCATACTATATATGTCTTCTACCCAGTAGAGCTATATATGTCTCTCATACTCAGTAGAGCTATATATGTCTCTCATACTATATATGTCTCTAATACTCAGTAGATCTATATATGTCTCTCATACTCAGTAGATCTATATATGTCTCTCATACTATATATGTCTCTCATACTCAGTAGAGCTATATATGTCTCTCATACTCAGTAGATCTATATATGTCTCATACTATATATGTCTCTCATACTCAGTAGAGCTATATATGTCTCTCATACTATATATGTCTCTCATACTCAGTAGATCTATATATGTCTCATACTCAGTAGATCTATATATGTCTCATACTCAGTAGAGCTATATATGTCTCATACTCAGTAGAGCTATATATGTCTCATACTACATGTCTCATACTCAGTAGATCTATATATGTCTCTCATACTATATATGTATCATACTCAGTAGATCTATATATGTCTCTCATACTCAGTAGATCTATATATGTCTCTCATACTCAGAAGAGCTATATATGTCTCTCATACTCAGTAGAGCTATATATGTCTCATACTATATATGTCTCTCATACTCAGTAGATCTATATATGTCTCTCATACTATATATGTCTCTCATACTATATATGTCTCTCATACTCAGTAGATCTATATATGTCTCATACTCAGTAGAGCTATATATGTCTCATACTATATATGTCTCTCATACTCAGTAGAGCTATATATGTCTCATACTACATGTCTCATACTATATATGTCTCTCATACTCAGTAGAGCTATATATGTCTCTCATACTCAGTAGAGCTATATATGTCTCATACTACATGTCTCATACTATATATGTCTCTCATACTCAGTAGAGCTATATATGTCTCTCATACTCAGTAGAGCTATATATGTCTCTCATACTATATATGTCTCTCATACTCAGTAGAGCTATATATGTCTCATACTCAGTAGATCTATATATGTCTCATACTATATATGTCTCTCATACTCAGTAGATCTATATATGTCTCTCATACTATATATGTCTCTCATACTATATATGTCTCTCATACTCAGTAGAGCTATATATGTCTCATACTCAGTAGATCTATATATGTCTCATACTCAGTAGATCTATATATGTCTCATACTATATATGTCTTCTACCCAGTAGCGCTATATATGTCTCATACTCAGTAGATCTACATATGTCTCATACTCAGTAGATCTATATATGTCTCATACTCAGTAGATCTATATATGTCTCATACTCAGTAGATCTATATATGTCTCATACTATATATGTCTTCTACCCAGTAGAGCTATATATGTCTCTCATACTCAGTAGAGCTATATATGTCTCTCATACTATATATGTCTCTAATACTCAGTAGATCTATATATGTCTCTCATACTCAGTAGATCTATATATGTCTCATACTCAGTAGATCTATATATGTCTCATAATATATATGTCTCTCATACTCAGTAGATCTATATATGTCTCTCATACTATATATGTCTCTCATACTCAGTAGATCTATATATGTCTCATACTCAGTAGATCTATATATGTCTCATACTATATATGTCTCTCATACTCAGTAGATCTATATATGTCTCTCATACTATATATGTCTCTCATACTCAGTAGATCTATATACGTCTCATACTCAGTAGATCTATATATGTCTCATACTATATATGTCTCTCATACTCAGTAGATCTATATATGTCTCTCATACTATATATGTCTCTCATACTATATATGTCTCTCATACTCAGTAGAGCTATATATGTCTCATACTCAGTAGATCTATATATGTCTCATACTCAGTAGATCTATATATGTCTCATACTATATATGTCTTCTACCCAGTAGAGCTATATATGTCTCATACTCAGTAGATCTATATATGTCTCATACTCAGTAGATCTATATATGTCTCATACTCAGTAGATCTATATATGTCTCATACTATATATGTCTTCTACCCAGTAGAGCTATATATGTCTCTCATACTCAGTAGAGCTATATATGTCTCTCATACTATATATGTCTCTAATACTCAGTAGATCTATATATGTCTCTCATACTCAGTAGATCTATATATGTCTCTCATACTATATATGTCTCTCATACTCAGTAGAGCTATATATGTCTCTCATACTCAGTAGATCTATATATGTCTCATATTATATATGTCTCTCATACTCAGTAGAGCTATATATGTCTCTCATACTATATATGTCTCTAATACTCAGTAGATCTATATATGTCTCTCATACTCAGTAGATCTATATTTGTCTCATACTCAGTAGAGGTATATATGTCTCATACTCAGTAGATCTATATATGTCTCATACTCAGTAGAGCTATATATGTCTCATACTCAGTAGAGCTATATATGTCTCATACTCAGTAGATCTATATATGTCTCATAGTCAGTAGATCTATATATGTCTCATACTCAGTAGAGCTATATATGTCTCATACTCAGTAGAGCTATATATGTCTCATACTATATATGTCTCTCATACTCAGTAGATCTATATATGTGTCTCATACTCAGTAGAGCTATATATGTCTCATACTACATGTCTCATACTAATTATGTCTCTCATACTCAGTAGAGCTATATATGTCTCTCATACTATATATGTCTCTCATACTCAGTAGATCTATATATGTCTCATACTCAGTAGATCTATATATGTCTCATACTCAGTAGAGCTATATATGTCTCATACTACATGTCTCATACTCAGTAGATCTATATATGTCTCTCATACTATATATGTCTCATACTCAGTAGATCTATATATGTCTCTCATACTCAGTAGATCTATATATGTCTCTCATACTCAGTAGAGCTATATATGTCTCATACTCAGTAGAGCTATACATGTCTCATACTCAGTAGAGCTATATATGTCTCTCATACTCAGTAGAGCTATATATGTCTCATACTCAGTAGATCTATATATGTCTCATACTCAGTAGATCTATATATGTCTCATACTCAGTAGATCTATATATGTCTCATACTACATGTCTCATACTCAGTAGAGCTATATATGTCTCTCATACTATATATGTCTCTCATACTCAGTAGAGCTATATATGTCTCATACTACATGTCTCATACTCAGTAGATCTATATATGTGTCATATTATATATGTCTCATACTACATGTCTCATACTCAGTAGAGCTGAGTACACACTGAGTGTACCAAACAAACATCAGGAACACCTTCCTAATATTGAGTTGCACCCCTCCCCCCTTTTACCCTCAGAACAGCCTCAATTCGTTGGGGCATGGACTCTACAAGGTGTTGAAAGCGTTCCACAGTGATGCTGGCCCATGTTGACTCTAATGTTTCCCACAGTTGTGTCAAGTTGGCTTGATGTCCTTTGTGTGGTGGACCATTCTGTATACAGCCGCATTATTGTTATTTCATTGTGTAACTTTTTTTTTACTATTTTTAATTTTTTACTTTATTTTATTTAGTAAATATTTTCTTAAATCTATTTTCTTTAAACTGCATTGTTGGCTAAGGCCTCGTAAGTAAGCATTTCACGGTAAGGTCTACCTACACCTGTTGTATTCGGCACATGTGACAATTACAATTTGATCAGGAAACTGTGGAGCGTGAAAAACCTAACAATGTTGCAGTTCTTGACACAAAAGGTGCCTACATTTTTCGTCTTTCCAATTCACCCTCTGAATGGCACACATTCACAATCCATGTCTCAAGGCTACACTGATTGAAGTGGATTTAACAAGTGACATCAATAAGGGATCATAGCGTTCATCTGTTCAGTCTATGTCATGGAAGGAGCAGGTGTCCTTAATGTTTTGTGTACTCAGTGTATGACTCTTATACTCAGTACAGCTTATAATGTACATGTCTAATCGATAGTGGAGAACTACTGTGACCAGTCGATAAGATCTGAAAAAAAGATTTTGGAGTTTCATTTCATTTCTCCCCCTCATGTTCCCATCACATCTGACATGTTTACACCATTAGACTTGTGATAATCGATAGCAGGGGTATTGAAATGTGGAGTACTGCTGGATATGTAACGGTTCCGTATCCAGACGCTGGGAGACGGGAAGCAAGGACAGGGTGAGGATTTAATAATAAATAGACATGAAACTAAACATGAACAGCGTCTGGAGATGAGAAACAAAACAACATCAATGCAGACACAGGAATGAAACTGAGGAAGTGACAGATATAAGGGAGGCAATCAATGACATGATGGAATCCAGGTGAGTCCGATGAAGCGCTGGTGCGCGTAACGATGGTGACAGGTGTGTGTAATGATGAGCAGCCTGGCGACCTTCGAGCGCCAGAGAGGAAGAGAGGGAGCAGACGTGACAGTAACCCCCCTCTAGGGGCGCCACCTGGCGTCCTACCTGGGTGAGCCCGACAGGCCGGCTGAGGCGCGGGAGCCCGACGGCCGGCTGAGGCGCGGGAGCCCGACGGCCGGCTGAGGCGCGGGAGCCCGACGGCCGGCTGAGGCGCGGGAGCCCGACGGCCGGCTGAGGCGCGGGAGCCCGACGGCCGGCTGAGGCGCGGGAGCCCGACGGCCGGCTGAGGCGCGGGAGCCCGACGAGCCGGCTGAGGCGCGGGAGCCCGACGGGCCGGCTGAGGCGCGGGAGCCCGACGAGCCGGCTGAGGAGCGGGGAGCCCGACGAGCCGGCTGAGGAGCGGGAGCCCGACGAGCCGGCTGAGGAGCGGGAGCCCGACGAGCCGGCTGAGGAGCGGGAGCCCGACGAGCCGGCTGAGGCGCGGGAGCCCGACGAGCCGGCTGAGGCGTGGGAGCCCGACGAGCCGGCTGAGGCATCCCCGGTTGCTTCGGCAGAGGCACCCGGACCCGACGTCACCCCTCCAAAAATAAAAAATGAATAAAAAAATCCCTGGTGACAGGTGTGCATAACGATGAGCAACCTGGCGACCTTGAGCGCCAGAGAGGGGGAGCGGGAGCAGACGTGACAGGATATCTGTTCAACCAGAAACTGAATTGCACCCACCTGGTGTCCCTGGTCTAAATCAGTCCCTGATTACATGAGGAAAACGAAAAGAAGCAGTTGAATTTGAGGGGTCTAAAGTATACCACGGTGGTCATTTATGATTTACTCTATAAAACAGCATAATTACATACCATGTAACGTAGCACGTCTCTTACTCTACGTCTCTGGTTGATACTGGAGCAAAGCAGAACGTCTATTAGATTCTAATAAAGAATTTGGAGTTGAAATGTTCATGACATTCTGATAGCAATTCTTCCTCTAGTCATATTCCCATTAGATTAGATATGTTTATATCATTAGACTTCTGACGGTCTGTAAACCATGATTTATTATTGACTCTATCAAACAGCCACAGTGCAGTTTGAAAACCAGTTCATCTAGAAGGTAATATCTACATATAGCTCCGTAAATAAACTGAAATATATTCTGTAGTGAACTGTGGGGTCAGAAGGATTGCTGTGAGTAAAGTGTGTCTCTCAGCCACTGAATACATTGGCACTTTTAGATTTTTTCTGTTGATGTTTACACTAGTCTTTCTGTTGATGTTTACACTAGTGTTTGTTTGTGTTGATGTTTACACCAGTGTTTATGTTTCTGTTGATGTTTACACTTGTGTTTGTGTTTATGTTTGTGTTGATGTTTACACTAGTGTTTATGTTTACACTGGTGTTTGTGTTGATGTTTACACTAGTGTTTATGTTTGTCTTGATGTTTACCCTAGTGTTTATTTTTTGTTGATGTTTACTCTAGTGTTTATGTTTATGTTGATGTTTACCCTAGTGTTTGTTTGTGTTGATGTTTACTCTAGTGTTTATGTTTTTCTACAAACTCCACCCGCCCTCCAAAACCTCTGCCAAAAAGCCTTCATCCAATATGTTGTAGACATTTCTACCCCCCACACAACAGCTGAACCTCAAACTCCCAACACCAACTATCATAAACATGCTCCCTAACCCCCCTGCCATCAATACCCTCCTCCTATAGGACCAACCAACCCCCTGCCATCAATACCCTCCTCCTATATTACCAACCAACCAACCCCCTGCCATCAATACCCTCCTCCTATAGTACCAACCTACCAACCCCTGCCATCAATACCCTCCTCCTATAGTACCAACCAACCCCCTGCCATCAATACCCTCCTCCTATAGGACCAATCTACCAACCCCTGCCATCAATACCCTCCTCCTATAGTACCAACCTACCAACCCCCTGCCATCAATACCCTCCTCCTATAGTACCAACCAACCCCCTGCCATCAATACCCTCCTCCTATAGTACCAACCAACCCCCTGCCATCAATACCCTCCTCCTATAGTACCAACCAACCCCCTGCCATCAATACCCTCCTCCTATAGTACCAACCAACCCCCTGCCATCAATACCCTCCTCCTATAGCTACCAACCTACAACCCCTGCCATCAAACCTCCTCCTATAGTACACCACCCTGCCATCAATACCCTCCTCCTACAGGACCAACCTACCAACCCCCTGCCATCAATACCCTCCTCCTATAGTACCAACCTACCAACCCCCTGCCATCAATACCCTCCTCCTATAGTACCAACCAACCCCCTGCCATCAATACCCTCCTCCTATAGTACCAACCAACCCCCTGCCATCAATACCCTCCTCCTATAGGACCAACCTACCACCCCCTGCCATCAATACCCTCCTCCTATAGGACCAACCTACACACCCCTTGCCATCAATACCCTCCTCCTATAGGACCAACCTACCAACCCCCTGCCATCAATACCCTCCTCCTATAGGACCAACCTACCAACCCCCTGCCATCAATACCCTCCTCCTATAGTACCAACCTACCATCCCCCTGCCATCAATACCCTCCTTCTATATTACCAACCAACCAACCCCCTGCCATCAATACCCTCCTCCTATAGTACCAACCTACCAACCCCCTGCCATCAATACCCTCCTCCTATAGTACCAACAAACTCCCTGCCATCAATACCCTCCTCCTATAGGACCAACCTACCAACTCCCTGCCATCAATACCCTCCTCCTATAGTACCAAACCTACCAACCCCCTGCCATCAATACCCTCCTCCTATAGTACCAACCAACCCCCTGCCATCAATACCCTCCTCCTGTAGTACCAACCAACCCCCTGCCATCAATACCCTCCTCCTATAGGACCAACCTACCAACCCCCTACCATCAATACCCTCCTCCTATAGTACCAACCAACCCCCTGCCATCAATACCCTCCTCCTATAGTACCAACCAACCCCTGCCATCAATACCCTCCTCCTATAGTACCAACCTACCAACCCCCTGCCATCAATACCCTCCTCCTATAGTACCAACCAACCCCCTGCCATCAATACCCTCCTCCTATAGTACCAACCAACCCCCTGCCATCAATACCCTCCTCCTATAGTACCAACCTACCAACCCCCTGCCATCAATACCCTCCTCCTATAGTACCAACCAACCCCCCTGCCATCAATACCCTCCTCCTACAGGACCAACCTACCAACCCCCTGCCATCAATACCCTCCTCCTATAGTACCAACCTACCAACCCCCTGCCATCAATACCCTCCTCCTATAGTACCAACAAACTCCCTGCCATCAATACCCTCCTCCTATAGGACCAACCTACCAACTCCCTGCCATCAATACCCTCCTCCTATAGTACCAACCAACCAACCCCCTGCCATCAATACCCTCCTCCTGTAGTACCAACCAACCCCCCTGCCATCAATACCCTCCTCATATAGTACCAACCAACCAACCCCCTGCCATCAATACCCTCCTCCTGTAGTACCAACCAACCCCCTGCCATCAATATCCTCCTCCTATAGTACCAACCAACCAACCCCCTGCCATCAAAACCCTCCTCCTATAGGACCAACCAACCAACCCCCTGCCATCAATACCCCTCCTCCTATAGTACCAACCAACCAACCCCCTGCCATCAATATCCTCCTCCTATAGTACCAACCTACCAATCCCCTGCCATCAATACCCTCCTCCTATAGGACCAACCAATCCCCTGCCATCAATATCCTCCTCCTATAGTACCAACCTACCAACCCCCTGCCATCAATATCCTCCTCCTATAGTACCAACCAACCAACCCCCTGCCATCAATACCCTCCTCTTATAGTACCAACCAACCAACCCCCTGCCATCAATATCCTCCTCCTATAGGACCAACCAACCAACCCCCTGCCATCAATACCCTCCTCCTATAGGACCAACCAACCAACCCCTTGCCATCAATACCCTCCTCCTATAGGACCAACCTACCAACCCCCCTGCCATCAATACCCTCCTCCTATAGGACCCAACCAACCAACCCCCTGCCATCAATACCCTCCTCCTATAGGACCAACCTACCAACCCCCTGCCATCAATACCCTCCTCCTATAGTACCAACCAACCCCCTGCCATCAATACCCTCCTCCTATAGTACCCAACCTACCAACCCCCTGCCATCAATACCCTCCTCCTATAGGACCAACCTACCAACCCCCTGCCATCAATACCCTCCTCCTATAGTACCAACCAACCCCCTGCCATCAATACCCTCCTCCTATAGGACCAACCTACCCCCTGCCATCAATATCCTCCTCCTATAGGACCAACCTACCAACCCCCTGCCATCAATACCCTCCTCCTATAGGACCAACCTACCAACCCCCTGCCATCAATATCCTCCTCCTATAGTACCAACCAACCAACCCCCTGCCATCAATACCCTCCTCATATAGGACCAACCAACCAACCCCCTGCCATCAATACCCTCCTCCTATAGGACCAACCAACCAACCCCCTGCCATCAATACCCTCCTCCTCTAGGACGAACCTACCAACCCCCCTGCCATCAATACCCTCCTCCTATAGTACCAACCCCTCCTAGTACAAACCCCAACCCCGGCATCATACCCTCCTCCTATAGTACCAACCTACCACCCCCCTGCCATCAATACCCTCCTCCTATAGGACCAACCTACCACCCCCCTGCCATCAATACCCTCCTCCTATAGGACCAACCTACCCCCCTGCCATCAATACCCTCCTCCTATAGGACCAACCTACTAACCCCCCTGCCATCAATACCCTCCTCCTATAGTACCAACCTACCAACCCCCCTGCCATCAATACCCTCCTCCTATAGGACCAACCAACCCCCTGGATTCAATATCCTCCTCCTATAGTACCAACCTACCCCCTGCCATCAATATCCTCCTCCTATAGTACCAACCAACCCCCTGCCATCAATATCCTCCTCCTATAGTACCAACCAACCCCCTGGTCATTTCAATGTTAATCTCAAACAAACACACATTGCCCTGATCTCTTTAACAATCCTACCAGTCTAAGTGCCCCAAAACTACCCCAACCACCCACCCTTCACCTCAAGAACCCTGTGTCTCTCATTGCCCCCCAGGCAGCACTTCAGTGATTTGCCTGCCTGCCTGCCTTCCTGTCACACTCCAAAGGTCCGCGTGCCTCATGATTACTGTTCTATGTATAATAGGTATTATTCATCATCCACTAGTGACAGGAAATGATGGAGGAGTCTGGGGCGCGGAATAAAACCCAGAGCCAGAGCACTAATCTCTTTCTCTTCTCTTTTCTTTCTCTGTTAATACAATGAAAGTGCTGCATACTCCCTCCCTCTCTGTCTCCATCTGCACCCCCCTAATACAATGACATGCTCATATTCCTCCCATTAACCCACTCATCCCCACTCCACTAATACAATGACATGCTCATATTCCTCCCACTAACCCACTCATCCCCACTCCACTAATACAATGACATGCTCATATTCCTCCCATTAACCCACTCATCCCCACTCCACTAATACAATGACATGCTCATATTCCTCCCATTAACCCACTCATTCCCACTCCACTAATACAATGACATGCTCATATTCCTCCCATTAACCCACTCATCCCCACTCCACTAATACAATGACATGCTCATATTCCTCCCATTAACACACTCATTCCCACTCCACTAATACAATGACATGCTCATATTCCTCCCATTAACCCACTCATTCCCACTCCACTAATACAATGACATGCTCATATTCCTCCCATTAACCCACTCATTCCCACTCCACTAATATAATGACATGCTCATATTCCTCCCATTAACCCACTCATTCCCACTCCACTAATACAATGACATGCTCATATTCCTCCCATTAACCCACTCATTCCCACTCCACTAATACAATGACATGCTCATATTCCTCCCATTAACCCACTCATCCCCACTCCACTAATACAATGACATGCTCATATTCCTCCCATTAACACACTCATTCCCACTCCACTAATACAATGACATGCTCATATTCCTCCCACTAACCCACTCATCCCCACTCCACTAATACAATGACATGCTCATATTCCTCCCATTAACCCACTCATCCCCACTCCACTAATACAATGACATGCTCATATTCCTCCCACTAACCCACTCATCCCCACTCCACTAATACAATGACATGCTCATATTCCTCCCATTAACCCACTCATTCCCACTCCACTAATACAATGACATGCTCATATTCCTCCCATTAACACACTCATTCCCACTCCACTAATACAATGACATGCTCATATTCCTCCCATTAACCCACTCATCCCCACTCACATCCCTACAGTAAATCAGATGAAGTGTGGGGATATAGAAGTTAATTTGTTCCATTGTTGCCCCTGTTTTAGGATAGCACCCACCCCCCTCCCTCTCTGTCTCCCTACCTACCTACCTCCCTCCCTCCCTCCCTCCCTCTCTGTCTCCCTCTGCATCCCCCTCTCCCTCTCTGTCTCCCTCTGCATCCCCCTCTCCCTCTCTGTCTCCCTACCTACCTCCCTCCCTCCCTCTCTGTCTCCCTCTGCATCCCCCTCTCCCTCTCTGTCTCCCTCTGCATCCCCCTCTCCCTCTCTGTCTCCCTACCTCCCTCCCTCCCTCCCTCCCTCTCTGTCTCCCTCTGCATCCCCCTCTCCCTCTCTGTCTCCCTCTGCATCCCCCTCTCCCTCTCTGTCTCCCTACCTACCATCCCTCCCTCCCTCTCTGTCTCCCTCTGCATCCCCCTCTCCCTCTCTGTCTCCCTCTGCATCCCCCTCTCCCTCTCTGTCTCCCTACCTCCCTCCCTCCCTCCCTCCCTCTCTGTCTCCCTCTGCATCCCCCCTCTCCCTCTCTGTCTCCCTCTGCATCCCCCTCTCCCTCTCTGTCTCCCTACCTACCTCCCTCCCTCCCTCTCTGTCTCCCTCTGCATCCCCCTCTCCCTCTCTGTCTCCCTCTGCATCCCCCTCTCCCTCTCTGTCTCCCTCTGCATCCCCCTCTCCCTCTCTGTCTCCCTACCTACCTCCCTCCCTCCCTCTCTGTCTCCCTCTGCATCCCCCTCTCCCTCTCTGTCTCCCTCTGCATCCCCCTCTCCCTCTCTGTCTCCCTACCTCCCTCCCTCCCTCCCTCCCTCTCTGTCTCCCTCTGCATCCCCCTCTCCCTCTCTGTCTCCCTCTGCATCCCCCCTCTCCCTCTCTGTCTCCCTACCTACCTCCCTCCCTCCCTCTCTGTCTCCCTCTGCATCCCCCTCTCCCTCTCTGTCTCCCTCTGCATCCCCCTCTCCCTCTCTGTCTCCCTCTGCATCCCCCTCTCCCTCTCTGTCTCCCTCTGCCTCCCCCCCTCCCTCTCTGTCTCCCTCTGCATCCCCCTCTCCCTCTCTGTCTCCCTCTGCATCCCCCTCTCCCTCTCTGTCTCCCTACCTACCTCCCTCCCTCCCTCTCTGTCTCCCTCTTCATCCCCCTCTCCCTCTCTGTCTCCCTACCTACCTCCCTCCCTCCCTCCCTCCCCCCCTCCCCTCCCTCCCTCCCCCTTCCCTCTTTCTTTCCATCTCTCACCCTCTTCCACATATCCTTTTTTGATCTTCCTCTATCCTCATCTTCCTCTATCCTCATCTTCCTCTATCCTCATCTCCCATCTTCCTCTATCCTCATCTCCCATCTTCCTCTATCCTCATCTTCCTCTATACTCATCTTCCTCTATCCTCATCTCCCATCTTCCTCTATCCTCATCTTCCTCTATACTCATCTTCCTCTATCCTCATCTTCCTCTATACTCATCTTCCTCTATCCCCATCTCCCATCTTCCTCTATCCCCATCTTCCTCTATCCTCATCTTCCTCTATCCTCATCTTCCTCTATACTCATCTTCCTCTATCCCCATCTCCCATCTTCCTCTATCCTCATCTTCCTCTATCCTCATCTTCCTCTATCCTCATCTCCCATCTTCCTCTATCCTCATCTTCCTCTATCCTCATCTCCCATCTTCCTCTATCCCCATCTTCCTCTATCCTCATCTTCCTCTATCCTCATCTTCCTCTATACTCATCTTCCTCTATCCCCATCTCCCATCTTCCTCTATCCTCATCTTCCTCTATCCTCATCTTCCTCTATCCTCATCTCCCATCTTCCTCTATCCTCATCTTCCTCTATCCTCATCTTCCTCTATACTCATCTTCCTCTATCCCCATCTCCCATCTTCCTCTATCCTCATCTTCCTCTATCCTCATCTTCCTCTATCCCCATCTTCCTCTATCCTCATCTTCCTCTATCCTCATCTTCCTCTATACTCATCTTCCTCTATCCCCATCTCCCATCTTCCTCTATCCTCATCTTCCTCTATCCTCATCTTCCTCTATACTCATCTTCCTCTATCCCCATCTCCCATCTTCCTCTATCCTCATCTTCCTCTATCCTCATCTTCCTCTATACTCATCTTCCTCTATCCCCATCTCCCATCTTCCTCTATCCTCATCTTCCTCTATCCCCATCTTCCTCTATCCCCATCTTCCTCTATCCTCATCTTCCTCTATCCCCATCTTCCTCTATCCCCATCTTCCTCTATCCTCATCTTCCTCTATACTCATCTTCCTCTATCCCCATCTCCCATCTTCCTCTATCCTCATCTTCCTCTATCCCCATCTTCCTCTATCCCCATCTTCCTCTATCCTCATCTTCCTCTATCCCCATCTTCCTCTATCCCATCTTCCTCTATCCCCATCTTCCTCTATCCCCATCTTCCTCTATCCCCATCTCCCATCTTCCTCTATACTCATCTTCCTCTATACTCATCTTCCTCTATCCCCATCTCCCATCTTCCTCTATCCTCATCTTCCTCTATCCCCATCTTCCTCTATACTCATCTTCCTCTATCCTCATCTTCCTCTATCCCCATATTCCATTAATCATTTTATTTTTCACATTCAGTCTTTCACAACCCTCTTTCTGCAGCTCCCCAGTTCATTTGAATCCAGCTGGAAATGGGGACGTTCAAGTAAACAGCATAACATATCGCCAATGCAATCAGAGAGCCTCCCTCCCTCCCTCCCTCCCTCCCTCCCTCCCTCCCTCCCTCCCAATGCATTGCAGCTCCTCCCTGCACCTTGCTCAGCAGCGGCCCCTCCCTCTATCTCTCTCCCCTCTCGCTCTCTCCCCTCTCCCCTCTCCCACTCTCTGTCTCACTCAGCTCGGTGCAGCATGTATGTTAGAGTGTCTGAGACACCGGAGCCTGTGTTTACATGCAAGCCTATCAGTGGAGGTGGATTTAGAGCATCTGGAGGACCCAGGCATCTCCCATGCTCCTCACCGAGGACTCACCTCCTTTTATCTCGCCTCGGGTATCCCATTTCTCCCTTTGAATCCTCCTTTCAATGGCCTCTTCAATCTCTGCCCTGCTCTCTGAGGCATTTTGGATTTCCTTGGCAACGTGGAGCAGCTTAAATTAGAATTCTGTGCATGACAGTCCTGGTAAGTAGCCTCCTCTGTCTGTTCTGTGGGTTTCCAGCACTGAGCCACAGAGACAGGCTCATCATGGTGCAGTGTTGGGGCAGAATTGGAAGGAAAATATTTGTCTGGACAAATGGTACATTATGAAAGGGGTAAAGGGAGCGCGAGAGAGAGAGGGAGGGATGGGATGTTTGATCATTCTACTGAATAGGATTCAGGACCAGGTTTGTTCTGTCACCTGGATGCTGCCATTTATTTAAATGTGTAAGAGCATACATGTAGGCTACTGTGTGTGTGTGTGTGTGTGTGTGTGTGTATGGTGTGTGTGTATGGTGTGTGTGTGTGTATGGTATGTGTGTGTGTGTGTGTTTGCATATGTGCACCAGTTTGTACCTGTATGTTGTGTGTGTACAGTGTGTCTGTGTGAGTGTACGGTGTGTCTGTATGTGTGTGTGTGTGTGTACAGTGTGTCTGTGTGAGTGTACGGTGTGTCTGTCTGTGTGTGTGTGTGTGTGTGTGTGTACAGTGTGTCTGTGTGAGTGTACGGTGTGTCTGTGTGTGTGTGTGTGTGTACAGTGTGTCTGTGTGTGTGTACGGTGTGTGTCTGTGTGAGTGTACGGTGTGTCTGTGTGTGAGTACGGTGTGTCTGTGTGTGAGTACGGTGTGTCTGTGTGTGAGTACGGTGTGTTTGTGTGTGTGTATGGTGTGTTTTGTGTGTATGGTGTGTCTGTGTGTGTGTGTGTACGGTGTTTGAGTACGATGTGTGTGTGTGTGTGTGTGTGTGCGTGTGTGTGTACGGTGTGTCTGTGTGTGTGTATGTGTGTACAGTGTGTCTGTGTGAGTGTACGGTGTGTCTGTGTGTGTGTGTGTGTGTGAGTGTACGGTGTGTCTGTGTGTGTGTACGGTGTGTGTCTGTGTGAGTGTACGGTGTGTCTAGGTGTGTGTACCGTGTGTCTGTGTGTGTGTACGGTGTGTCTGTGTGTGTGTGTGTGTGTACAGTGTGTCTGTGTGTGCACGGTGTGTCTGTGTGTGTGTGTGTGTGTGTACAGTGTGTCTGTGTGTGTACGGTGTGTCTGTGTGTGTGTGTGTGTACAGTGTGTCTGTGTGTGTGTACGGGTGTGTCTGTGAGTGAGTACGGTGTGTGTCTGTGTATAACTGTTTCTCTTTGTGTGTGTGCATGAATGTCTCTGTATGTGAGTCTCTCATGTGCTCCTGTGTCCCTGCTGTTTCCAGAAGTATTTTAAAAGGTGTGTCTTATTACTAGTGTTGGGGTGTGTGTGTGATGGAGCGTGCCTGCTGTGTGTTCCTGTCTGAGTGCTCCTCCACCACCATGCTTATTGTAGCTCCAACTAATCTGTCCTTGTTAGCACGCCTCTTTCTAAAGACCCTAAACACGCCGTCTAGCCTGACACTGATTTGCTTCGGGAGGTCAAACCTCATTCAATCACAATGAATTTGCTGTGTTCCCTCTGGGGTTGAAAGAATGGTGTTTCATTTCACCCACAGGTTCCAGGGAAGGCTTTTTGTCCCATTTGTATGTAGGTCAAACACCCCAGCCTCTCATCTGTTCTCTGTGTGTGTGTGTGTGTGTGTGTGTGTGTGTGTGTGTGTGTGTGTGTGTGTGTGTGTGTGTGTCTGTGTGTCTGTGTCTGTGTGTCTGTGTGTCTGTGTGTCTGTGTGTCTGTGTGTCTGTGTGTGTCATCCTTTCATCCTTCCAGCCTGCATTATTTGCATCCCTCATAATTCTGCCTGGCTGCAGTGCTCTGGCACACAGTAGAAATCTATAGAGACTCTTCTACCTCCTATAGAAGTACAGTACAGCAGCTGCCTGCAAGCCACAAGCTGCCACCTCTAGCTGGTGAAGTTGAGGCTGTTTTTGCTTAGAGACACACACTACACTGTTGGTTACTGTACACGAGGCTCCCTAAAATAGGCGAGACTGGAAAGAGACTTCTCTTCCACTGGTTTCACCCCACTGCTATTTTGTAACACTGTGAGACCCAAAGATGCAAAAATACGTTTCCTAAATTGCGTTCTAATCTAAAAAAAAATCCTATCCAACACTACCTAGTTAATCTCCTTCATCACTACCTAGTTCATCTCCTTCATCACTACCTAGTTCATCTCCTTCATCACTACCTAGTTCATCTCCTTCATCACTACCTAGTTCATCTCCTTCATCACTACCTAGTTCATCTCCTTCATCACTACCTAGTTCATCTCCTTCATCACTACCTAGTTCATCTCCTTCGACCCACATGTATCTCTGTGTAGTATTGTGTCAGTAGGATAAATGTTGGCATCAGCAGCCTCTGAAACGGTAGAAACATGGTCCACTCGTCTGACATCAGACTAGTCCCCTACACAAGGATATGTTGTAGGCCATTACATGAAATCTTCTTTCTTGTCTTCTCTAATATGTAATGACTATGAAGAACAAAAATACAGAGGGAAGCAAACAATCTGAACCTGAGATAGAGGTCGCTTTGGAAATGTTGAAGAAACCCAACATTGGGCTGAAGGGTTTAAACTGACACACAGGGCTACATTAATATACTGATAGAAAAGGGTTTAAACTGACACACAGGGCTACATTAATATACTGATAGAAAAGGGTTTAAACTGACACACAGGGCTACATTAATATACTGATAGAAACATTAGAGGGATTGTTTTCCTTCCAATATTCTGAAAATATGTACAACCAAATACTTCAAGAGTAAATTCGATGTCTCCTCTACACATCAAAATAACAGAAATGAATATATCTTTTAAAAAAGGTGTGGATTGTGAGGTCAGAATACTGCCGTGACGACCATTCCTTATATGGTAAAGAAGTAAGATAGGAGGTTCTCTCTCCAGATGAAGCCAGAAAGGACAACCAAATATTACTGAAAGTAACTTAGATGTTCTCCATACATAGGAAAAACCCCAGAATACTTGATCCTTTCAAAAAGATACACTACCGTTCAAAAGTTTGGGGTCACATAGAAATGTCCTTGTTTTTGAAGGAAAAGCACATATTTTGTCCATTAAAATAACATAAAATTGATCAGAAATACAGTGTAGAAATTGTTAATGTTGTAAATTACTATTGTAGCTGGAAACGGCTGATTTCTTTATGGAATATCTACATAGGTGTACAGAGGCCCATTATCAGCAACCATCACTCCTGTGCTCCAATGGCACGTCGTGTTAGCTAATCAAAGTTTATCATTTTAAAAAGCTAATTGATCATTAGAAAACCCTTTTGCAATTATGTTAGCACAGCTGAAAACTGTTGTTCTGATTAAAGAAACAATAAAACTGGCCTTCTTTAGACTAGTTGAGTATCTGGAGCATCAGCATTTGTGGGTTCGATTACAGGCTCAAAATAGCCAGAAACAAATAATTTTCTTCTGAAACTCGTCAGTCTATTCTTGTTCTGAAAAATGAAGGCTATTCCATGAGAGAAATTGCCAAGAAACTGAAGATCTCGTACAACGCTGTGTACTACTCCCTTCACAGAACAGAGCAAACTGGCCCTAACCAGAATAGAAAGAGGAGTGGGAGGCCCCGGTGCACAAGCTCTTTCTGAGCAAGAGGACAAGTACATTAAAGTGTCTAGTTTGAGAAACAGACGCCTCACTGGTCCTCAACTGGCAGCTTCATTAAATAGTACCGGCAAAACACCAGTCTCAACGTCAACAGTGAAGAAGCAACTCTGGGATGCTGGTCTTCTAGGCAGAGTTCCTCTGTCCAGTGTCTGTGTTCTTTTGCCCATCTTAATATTTAATTTTTATTGGCCAGTCTGAGATATGGCTATTTCTTTGCAATTCTGCCTAGAAGGCCAGCATCCTCAGAGTTGCCTCTTTACTGTTGACGTTGAGACTGGTGTTTTGCAGGGTGCTATTTAATGAACAGTAGTGTATGTTTTTGACAGCAAAATGTAAAAAAAAAAATGGAATTTGTAAAGTTGATCAATTTGTCTATTTCAGAAAAAATATGACTTCATTTCAGATGTATATATCATTACACAATATGTTCCTTCACATGTAAATACTTTTGCTCCATTTTGATGGGATTTTAGTTGAATTTCACATTTTTCTAACATTTAAGCCCAATGTTGCAACGTTTCCAGAAAATTCTACAAATTTGATTTTTAAAATATGTATTATTATTTTCATAATCAGAGGCGTATTCCAGGTATTTTTGAAGGGTAATGAAATGTTTTCCTCGTTTGGATCTATGTTTGGGTCTCACAGGGTAAAATGGGAAAGAAGCAGAAGGTCTATAGTAGTGTTTGTATTGTTTGTGCTGCAGCTTTAGGTTAATACATACAGTATGTGTCACGATAACAAGGTGACAGTACATATCAACCTACAGAACATCGATGTCACATGAAATGTGGGGCTGTCACATCGTGACTGATTAAAACCACGACGGTTACCTGGCAACACGTTACTGTAGGTGGTCTAATGTAACAATCTATAAAACCTTCAGAAATACTCTTCTCCAATTAGTCTTGCCATAATGCAAGCACAGATTCTTTAGCAAGCCCATCTGTTGAAGCACAATATCAGCACATGATTCCTTATAATAAGTACAGCATGTGGATATCAGGCTCATTCATGTCAATGATGGTGCAGTAGCAATAGAATGTTCATTACTGTAGCAATAGAATGTTCATTAAGTACCGCTTAAAGCAGGACAATGTGTGTGAGCGCCACAGCGCCCCTGGTTGTTCCAATACACTCACTGTTCATATGCTACTACCGTTCGCTGATGTATGAGCCTATTGTGGGCCGCTGCAGTCTTCCAACATGTGATTGCTCAACCGTGACATGTCAGACAGGAAGTCATCACTCATCACTGTTTTGACTCTGTAAGCAGAAGTGTCTCACGCATAATTCTGTTTTATCCTCTCAGACTACACAGAGATGCTACAGAGATTGCGGGCAGTGTATAATGATTGTCTATAGCCTTGCTGTTACATTGTTCTCCTGACCTATAGTGGTCATATGAAGGGTCTGTTCTGAATGTTCACCTCAGGGCCTTGGTACTTAAACTGAACCCAATAACCATTGGCTCTTTCTCCCATTTAACCTTTTTAATTGATTGTGTTGTCTGTACAGTTGGGTAGCATGTAAGCACTGGGAACGCCAATCTATACGCAGTTCCAAAATTGATAATTGCACTTTGATTGATTTGATTAAAATGGGAATGTTTTAACTATCTAGCAGAGGATGCCTCCATAGCGCCCTATTTGGCTTTTAATAGGATGGAAAACCAAATAGTGGTTAAGGTTGAGGACAATGCAGACGATGGCTGTACACAGTCTCTCTGGTGGTCCGACTGGTCATTACAGTAATAAGGCGGTTCACTATCCCCCTTTTGTTACACACAAGACGGAATAGAACGTAAGTCATCAACAAGCCATTACTAGTTCAACTCTTGACACGCAATAACAGATCTATAGATTAACATGTTCACTGTAGGCCAACTTCCTGTTCAACAGTCCATCCACACCGCCCATCTCTTACATTGTGTGACCCTGTTGTGAGCAGTAGCTTTTCATGTAAATCTGTGCCAAGGATATTTAGTCTGCCTGTCCTGTACTCTAGTCCTCCGTGAGATATGGGGGGAAGTTAGAGGGTGAATGAAGCTACAGAATGCTCTAATAGTGATGTTGAAAGATGGGCGGATTATAATCTCAACAGGGAGAGTGTTAAGGATGCTGCTGAAACCACGGCATTGCAGTAAACAGATGTAGGATCTTAATTTGATGACACTTTTATTGCTGAAAATGTTCCTGCAAAGCAGGAAATAAAAATAGTTGTATATTCAAGGTTTAAAAGCTTCTGAAGTTTGTAATTTCCACTATAAATTTCAGACTTGATTTTCCCTAACGAAAAATGTATCAACCCCTACAAAAATATCCATGAATTATAATCCACATAATAATTCACACTTCCTGTTGCTGCAGGATTATTTTCCTGCTGTAGCAAATTTGCTCAAATTAAGATCCTAAATATGTAATGGTTCCTTCCTGTCAGGGACCGTTAAGATGGTCGGACCACGTGTAGACCGCGTGCAGGCGGGAGAGACGGGTGAGACAGACAGACAGACAGACAGACAGACAGACAGACAGACAGACAGACAGACAGAGACAGACAGACAGAGACAGACAGACAGACAGACAGACAGACAGACAGACAGACAGACAGACAGACAGACAGACAGACAGACAGACAGAGGCAGATCAGTCACGGGGTAGCCTACTCAATCTTGCTCTCTACAAATGTATTCACAAGGTCACAGTGGCGCTTCGCTGCAGCATCCTCTCCCATTTAAATGTAATCATAACAGCTTTATGTAAAATATGATCCAGGCATGGTGGAGGATGGGGTTTGATTCTCCCTCTGACTCCTACACTCCACCGGCTCTATAATGCACTGATCTTTGCATATTCTAAAGCAAAGTGTGGGCTACCGATTAAACACTCCTCCTGCCCATTTGTTGTAATTGTCACTGTGAATATTTATTTATAAGTATTGGCTAGAGTGAGCTATATCAGCTAAATTAATATGAGAACGAAGATAGCTGGTGGTAATTATTATACGGATGATTTGGGATGAAAAAATCTCCCAGAATCGCCCATTGTGCTGTCCATAAAAGGCCTTAAGAAGCTTGGCCGGTGGAAAATTGCCTTCAGGATTGCATTGAGCCACAGTTTTCAATTCTACTGGAAACTTGGATCCCTGTTGATACAGAGGGGAAAAGGTTTGTGTAATTACCAGCTTAGGCTGCTGCTATAGCGAGAAATTTCCAAGAGGAATGGTGTTAATGAGGAAAGAAGCATCCCTTTACAGAATTATTATTAGACATTCAGTCAGAGCAGAGAGAGACAGATCTGTGTGGAAATATTACCAATTAGACTCGGCGCAGGCTTTGCACCGCAAGTCATTTCATACAGAACAAAGCACCCAAATGAAGTGAAACCAACTAAACAGCGACCATTACAATGTGTTCAGCACTTGTACAGGGATGTGTCATGCAGCACCATTTTCTGCATATTACATAAGGAGCTGATGTTCTTACAGATCCAATATTCTATTTGGGTTTTTCACATTTCAGGTATTCTTCATCTGGTGTGTTCCAGTTCCTTAAACACAACAGCTACGGGTATTAGAACATAGTGTAGCTAATTACATAAGACATCTTACTTACTAGTCCCTATGTACTGTACATTGGAGCAGGTCAATTGGTGGCAGTGGTGGGATCTCCTTGTAGGGCCAAGTCCAATGGATAAGCATGACAGAGGCATAGATTAACAGCAGTGGAGGCTGGTGACTTGAAAAATGGAGGAGGATGGGAGACCCACGGTATAGGAGCGGAACGCACGGAAACGACAGTGTGTTTCAAAAATCGTCAAAGACTAATTATTTTAACCTATGTGATTATGTGTTTTCATCTTTGCTAAGTAAATACCGGAGGAAAGTGGAAAGCCTACTTGAGCGCACGCGAAGAAATGCGACGCCTCAACATCTCTCTTTAATCAACATTTTTTGGATGATGCGATGGAAGCTATCTAATCATTTGGAATTGTTTTCGACATCCTAGAAAAGACAGTTGAATGTTCAATATGTTCAGCAAGTAAAGCATTGTAACGTGCAATTACCTCTGCAAGCTCCATGTAGTTGCCCTTGTTGGCAGAACTTTCCCTCTCACCGTGTCCTCTATCGATGCAGCTTTTCCCAGAAGCTTGAATCTGATGTGGGCATGTATATGCTCCCTTCTTTTGTTTTGCCGTTTAGCTGAACGATCGATGTTCTTCAGGTCACTGTACCCACTTTTCGACCAAGGCTCAGACTTTCCAAAAAGCAGACTAG
The DNA here is from genome assembly GCF_901001165.1 of Salmo trutta. Lineage (NCBI taxonomy): Eukaryota > Metazoa > Chordata > Actinopteri > Salmoniformes > Salmonidae > Salmo > Salmo trutta. Next base: position 3,075,720 of record NC_042985.1, read on the forward strand.
CAATACAGGCGGCTTGATGACAGGTTCCCGATTAACCAGCTATAGTTTTGAAACCAGTTGGTTTTGAACAGAGGTCAGAGGTCGACCCTTGCTTTTAATTTGCACCTTTTCTGTGTACCCCAGAGAATGAAAGGGGTTCTTCAACAAAAAGTCCACAACATTTTCGTCAGTGTTGGCCATTCTAACATTCTGGCGGAGAAATATTTTTTTAATAAATTGCACTAACTGGACACAACATTTTTGTTTTAAAACCAAGAAAATAATGTATAATATACCTCCTCCGTCTCCTGTAATTTGAAAAAACTAATTTGAATTGAATAATATCCCAAAAATGTCTAAGGGGGTGAGGCCTATGAGCCTCCTAGGTTTTGTATTGAAGTCAATGTAGCCAGAGGAGGACGGAAGCTAGCTGTCCTCCGGCTACACCATGGTGCTACCCTACAGAGTGCTGTTGAAGTTACTGTAGACCTTCATTGCAAAACAATGTCATCTGAGTATATTTTGACATGGCCTGTGGATTAACCAGACACACCATTTCTCTTATTAGTAGTAATAATTTGCCCTTGACCTTGAAACATATTATCATAATGGGGAACCCTTAACTTGAAAAGCATATCAATATATTATTTCTGAATCAAGAAAAGGTATAACACAAGCTCTCTGGTAGGAGCTCAGCTCTTCGAATCCCCCCTGCCTAGTTTTGCAATCTTCACTTCAGTGTGCAAGGGCTTATTCTGTGGGATTCAAGGCTGCAGATAGAAACGATTTGCAAAGCTGGTAAAATCCCCTATTCTACAAGACAGAGAACAATGGCTCTTCTATTAACACTCCATTTCTGTCTGGATGTGCTGTGACATTGTGCCCTAACAAATCAGCCCATAGGGTGAATCCCAATGTGGTCGTAGTATAAAACGTCTTCTCCTTTCCTGCACCAGCACTGACTGGAAAAAGTGAAAGCAATCATGGTATGGAGGCATTCAATACTTAGCTTTCACCTTCCACATGTTGTCAGATCAGCCAAGAAAAGGAGATGAGGAAGCCTCTTTAGACTATTGGGACCAACTGCTGTCTGGTTGCCATGGTAGCGGACAGTCTTTCCAAGTGTTCTGTGTCTGAGATCCAGAAACCAATTGTAGTTCTTGCTCTGGCAGTTCCTCCCATGGTACACATACATTAGAGAAAAAGGCAGGCCCCTAAAATAGTCCCAATCCAATATCATAGACAAGCAACCAGGACGTTGAAACCGTTGGAGCAAACATGAATTTGAACTGAGATCACCTTTCAGTCCAGTAGCAGCTAGGGAGGCTTTCACCTAACCAAACCTACATATTACAACAATAAATCACCCCAACTACCCAAGTACACTGACTCGGTACCGGTACTACTTGTATATAGCCTGTGACAAATAACATTTTATTTGATTTGTGTTGGGGTTGGAGCCCTGTATTCCAAGCTGTCAATTTTATCCCCTTGTTTTGTGTGTTCTCTAGAGTAGATTTGTCTGCTCGGATCTCCCACAATTCCCAGCAGCAATCTTCCCTCCACTTGGATCACTCCCCTTCAATCAGCTGTCACTCAACTCTCATTAGCATATCCATCACTGTTTTATAGGGGGAAAAGGCTTCTTGGAACAGGCTCCTGTTGGAGGTCTAGGTGGAGTCGTCATGATGGCTGATACCTAGTCTTTTGTCTTTCCCCCCTTTTTGGGAGGCGCTAGTAAAAGGGGCATGGTCTAACACAGGTTAAATAAGTGTATTGAATACCTATTCAATCCCTTCATCTGTTTGTGGTAATGAGGGAAAAGAGCACAGAAAAGGAAGGCATGCAAAAGCATTGAGATGCAACCCCATGTCTGAAAAGCTCCCCTGAAAGAGCATTGAGATGCACCCCATGTCCCTGAAGGAGGGGAGCACAGATGTGCTGCAGGCGAGAGTCTGTTGAATTCGATAAGAGAAGACAGACGAGACAGTTCTAAGTCATCAATGAGCTCTAATTTACTTCATTTCTCATGTAAAATCAACCTGCAACACATGCAAAGTGTACTTTTATGAAGTACTTAATAATACCCAGCTTTTCATTTTACGCAATCTACAGTATGTAGCCTACACTTTAGACAATAGTTTGAAAATGTTGAATTGCTTTGAAATTATCTTTGATTGATGGTTTGTGAAATTTGAGAATATTTATTGATTTTGGCACAATCTGTCTGAGAAGTGTCTCTTTACAGTATGTCAACATCAAGGTGTCCAGAGTTTTTGCTGTAAGTCAACTTTTAACAGATTCTCAGCTGTCAAAAACTCTTTGATCTAAATCTTAGAGTAGTCAAACGGAACATCAAAGGAGGGTTGTTTTAGACTAAAAATAAAGCTCAAAGCATAAAAAAGAAGTTGTTTCCATTTCCATTTCAAATTGAACGTATTGGGATGCCAACTGCTTTACCCTCATTAGCTTCATGGTATTACAGTATCGTTGAGATGTGAGGCTAACTCATTAGCTTCATGGTATTACAGTACAGTATCGTTGAGATGTGAGGCTAACTCATTAGCTTCATGGTATTACAGTACAGTATCATTGAGATGTGAGGCTAACTCATTAGCTTCATGGTATTACAGTACAGTATCGTTGAGATGTGAGGCTAACTCATTAGCTTCATGGTATTACAGTACAGTATCATTGAGATGTGAGGTTAACTCATTAACTTCATGGTATTACAGTATCGTTGAGATGTGAGGCTAACTCATTAACTTCATGGTATTACAGTACAGTATCATTGAGATGTGAGGTTAACTCATTAACTTCATGGTATTACAGTATCGTTGAGATGTGAGGCTAACTCATTAGCTTCATGGTATTACAGTACAGTATCATTGAGATGTGAGGTTAACTCATTAACTTCATGGTATTACAGTATCGTTGAGATGTGAGGCTAACTCATTAACTTCATGGTATTACAGTACAGTATCGTTGAGATGTGAGGCTAACTCATTAACTTCATGGTATTACAGTACAGTATCGTTGAGATGTGAGGCTAACTCATTAGCTTCATGGTATTACAGTACAGTATCATTGAGATGTGAGGTTAACTCATTAACTTCATGGTATTACAGTACAGTATCGTTGAGATGTGAGGCTAACTCATTAGCTTCATGGTATTACAGTACAGTATCATTGAGATTTGAGGCTAACTCATTAGCTTCATGGTATTACAGTATCGTTGAGATGTGAGGCTAACTCATTAGCTTCATGGTATTACAGTACAGTATCGTTGAGATGTGAGGCTAACTCATTAGCTTCATGGAATTACAGTACAGTATCATTGAGATGTGAGGCTAACTCATTAGCTTCATGGTATTACAGTACAGTATCGTTGAGATGTGAGGCTAACTCATTAGCTTCATGGTATTACAGTACAGTATCATTGAGATGTGAGGCTAACTCATTAGCTTCATGGTATTACATTTACATTTACATTTAAGTCATTTAGCAGACGCTCTTATCCAGAGCGACTTACAAATTGGATTAGTACAGTATCATTGAGATGTGAGGCTAACTCATTAGCTTCATGGTATTACAGTACAGTATCATTGAGATGTGAGGCTAACTCATTAGCTTCATGGAATTACAGTATCATTGATATGTGAGGCTAACTCATTAACTTCATGGTATTACAGTATCGTTGAGATGTGAGGCTAACTCATTAGCTTCATGGTATTACAGTATCGTTGAGATGTGAGGCTAACTCATTAGCTTCATGGTATTACAGTATCATTGAGATGTGAGGCTAACTCATTAACTTCATGGAATTACAGTATCATTGAGATGTGAGGCTAACTCATTAGCTTCATGGTATTACAGTATCGTTGAGATGTGAGGCTAACTCATTAGCTTCATGGAATTACAGTATCATTGATATGTGAGGCTAACTCATTAGCTTCATGGTATTACAGTACAGTATCATTGAGATGTGAGGTTAACTCATTAACTTCATGGTATTACAGCACAGTATCATTGATATGTGAGGCTAACTCATTAGCTTCATGGTATTACAGTACAGTATCATTGAGATGTGAGGCTAACTCATTAACTTCATGGTATTACAGTACAGTATCGTTGAGATGTGAGGCTAACTCATTAGCTTCATGGTATTACAGTATCGTTGAGATGTGAGGCTAACTCATTATCTTCATGGTATTACAGTATCGTTGAGATGTGAGGCTAACTCATTAGCTTCATGGTATTACAGTATCATTGAGATGTGAGGCTAACTCATTAGCTTCATGGTATTACAGTATCATTGAGATGTGAGGCTAACTCATTAGCTTCATGGTATTACAGTATCGTTGAGATGTGAGGCTAACTCATTAGCTTCATGGTATTACAGTATCATTGAGATGTGAGGCTAACTCATTAGCTTCATGGTATTACAGTATCATTGAGATGTGAGGCTAACTCATTAGCTTCATGGTATTACAGTACAGTATCATTGAGATGTGAGGCTAACTCATTAGCTTCATGGTATTACAGTACAGTATCATTGATATGTGAGGCTAACTCATTAGCTTCATGGTATTACAGTACAGTATCATTTTTTATTTATTTATTTATTTCACCTTTATTTAACCGGGTAGGCAAGTTGAGAACAAGTTCTCATTTACAATTGCGAGCTGGCCAAGATAAAGCAAAGCAGTTCGACAACATACAACAACACAGAGTTACACATGGAGTAAACAACATACAGTCAAAAATACAGTAGAAAAAAAATAAGACTATATACAATGTGAGCAAATGATGTGAGATAAGGGAGGTAAAGGCAAAAAAAATGCCATGGTGGCAAAGTAAATAAAGTATAGCAAGAAAAACACTGGAATGGTAGATTTGTAGTTTGAAGAAAGTTCAAAGTTCAAATCTAAATAATATGGTGCAAAGGAGCAAAATAAATAAAATAAATAAATACAGTAGGGGAAGAGGTAGTAGTTTGGGCTAAATTATAGATGGGCTATGTACAGGTGCAGTGATCTGTGAGCTGCTCTGACAGCTGGTGCTTAAAGCTAGTGAGGGAGATAAGTGTTTCCAGTTTCAGAGATTTTTGTAGTTCGTTCCAGTCATTGGCAGCAGAGAACTGGAAGGAGAGACGACCAAAGGAGGAGTTGGCTTTAGGGGTGACCAGAGAGATATACCTGCTGGAGCGCGTGCTACAGGTGGGTGCTGCTATGGTGACCAGTGAGCGGAGATAAGGGGGGACTTTACCTAGCAGGGTCTTGTAGATGACCTGGAGCCAATGTGTTTGGCGACGATTATGAAGTGAAGGCCAGCCAACGAGAGCATACAGGTCGCAGTGGTGGGTTGTATATGGGGCTTTGGTGATAAAACGGATGGCACTGTGATAGACTGCATCCAGCTTGTTGAGTAGGGTATTGGAGGCTATTTTGTAAATGACATCGCCGAAGTCGAGGATTGGTAGGATGGTCAGTTTTACGAGGGTATGTTTGGCAGCATGAGTGAAGGATGCTTTGTTGCGAAATAGGAAGCCAATTCTAGATTTCACTTTGGATTGTAGATGATTGATGTGAGTCTGGAAGGAGAGTTTACAGTCTAACCAGACACCTAGGTATTTGTAGTTGTCCACAAATTCTAAGTTTGAACCGTCCAGAGAAGTTATGCTGGATGGGCGGGCAGGTGCAGGCAGCGATCGGTTGAAGAGCATGCATTTAGTTTTACTTGTGTTTAGGAGCAGTTGTAGACCACGGAAGGAGAGTTGAATTGTATTGAAGCTCGTCTGGAGGGTTGTTAACACAGTGTCCAAAGAAGGGCCAGAAGTATACAGAATGGTGTCGTCTGCGTAGAGGTGGATCAGAGATTCACCAGCAGCAAGAGCGACATCATTTATGTATACAGAGAAAAGAGTTGGCCCAAGAATTGAACCCTGTGGTACCCCCATAGAGACTGCCAGAGGTCCAGACAGTAGGCCCTTCGATTTGACACACTGAACTCTGTCAGAGAAGTAGTTGGTGAACCAGGCGACGCAATCGTTTGAGAAACCAAGGCTACTAAGTCTGCCGATGAGGATGTGGTGATTAACAGAGTCAAAAGCTTTGGCCAGGTCAATGAATACGGCAGCACAGTATTGTTTCTTATCGATGGCGGTTACGATGTCGTTTAGGACCTTGAGCGTGGCTGAGGTGCACCCATGACCAGCTCTGAAACCAGATTGCATAGCGGAGAAGGTACGGTGGGATTCGAAATAGTCGGTAATCTGTTTGTTGACTTGGCTTTCGAAGACTTTGGAAAGGCAGGGTAGGATGGATATAGGTCTGTAGCAATTTGGGTCAAGAGTGTCACCTCCTTTGAAGAGGGGGATGACAGCAGCTGCTTTCCAATCTATGGGAATCTCAGACGACACGAAAGAGAGGTTGAACAGGCTAGTAATAGGGGTTGCAATAATTTCGGCAGATAATTTTAGAAAGAAAGGGTCCAGATTGTCAAGCCCAGCTGATTTGTAGGGGTCCAGATTTTGCAGCTCTTTCAAAACATCAGCTGAATGGATTTGTGAGAAGGAGAAATGGGGGAGGCTTGGGCGAGTAGCTGTGGGGGGTGTAGTGCTGTTGAATGCAGTAGGGGTAGTTAGGTGGAAAGCATGGCCAGCCGTAGAAAAATGCTTATTGAAATTCTCAATTATAGTGGGCTTATCGGTGGTGACAGAGTTTCCTATCCTCAGTGCAGTGGGCAGTTGGGAGGAGGTGTTCTTATTCTCCATGGACTTTACAATGTCCCAGAACTTTTTAGAGTTGGAGTTGCACGAAGCAAATTTCTGTTTGAAAAAGCTAGCCTTGGCGTTTCTAACTGCCTGTGTGTATTGGTTTCTAACTTCCCTAAAAAGTTGCATATCGCGGGGCAGTTCGATGCTAATGCAGAACGCCACAGGATATTTTTGTGTTGGTTAAGGGCAGTCAGGTCTGGGGAGAACCAAGGGCTATATCTGTTCCTGGTTCTACATTTCTTGAAAGGGGCATGCTTATTTAAGATGGAGAGGAAGGCATTTTTAAAAAATAACCAGGCATCCTCTACTGACGGGATGAGGTCAATATCCTTCCAGAATACCAGGGCCAGGTCGATTAGAAAGGCTTGCTCGTTGAAATGTTTCAGGGAGCGTTTGACAGTGATGAGTGGAGGTCGTTTGACCGCTGACCCATTACGGGTGCAGGCAATGAGGCAGTGATCGCTGAGATCTTGGTTGAAAACAGCAGAGGTGTAATCATTGACATGTGAGGCTTACCCAACCTGACTTATTGGTTACACTTCATGTGACAGTACCTTTGACAGACCTTTTGATTTATTTAGATGGGATTCATTGAAACAAGTGTCTCTAAATATTATTTGGTCCAATAATTTGAGTAATTTGGTAAAGGAATTTTGAAGCAGGAAAGTACCAATTAGAAGTATCACCTCTTTTAATTCCCTGGTTTTCACTGATAGGCATACTGAGTCATCTACAGTGTTGATGCCCAGCATAGCAGAATTGCTGCCTGTAAAATCAATATTTTTCTTGCCTTGAAGGTCACTATGTTACCAATTTGTGTGGAAGGGGAAGAGAAATAACAACATCCAACATGTAATTTGCGTTTTGTGTTCCCATGTCTCTATACAAAGTCATAGAAAATCCTTCATACTTCATGTGTTGTGAATGATTGACAACTATGCTTATTTGCACAGCTGACACAATAGGCCAAGTTGTCTCATCTATAGTATGTTGTGTAAGGTTGTTTGCTATAGTTAGTTTTGAATAGTTAGCCTTGAATATTTAGCTTTGAAAAGTTAGCCTTGAATATTAAACCTTGAATAGCTGGCCTTGAATAGTTAGCATTGAATAGTAAGCCTTGAATAGTTAGCCTTGAATTGGTCATCCCCAAAGCCAATACCCCATTTGGCTGCCTTTCCTTCCAGTTCTCTGCTGCCAATGACTGGAACGAATTGCAAAAATCGCTGAAGTTGGAGACTTATATCTCCCTCACTAACTTTAAGCATCAGCTATCTGAGCAGCTAACCGATCGCTGCAGCTGTACACAGCCCATCTGTAAATAGCCCATCCATCCAACTACCTCATCCCCATATTGTTTTTATTAACTTTTTTGCTCTTTTGCACACCAGTATTTCTACTTGCACATCATCATCTGCTCATCTATCACTCCAGTGTTCATTTGCTAAGTTGTAATTACTTCGCTACTTTGGCCTATTTATTGCCTTACCTCCTCACGCCATTTGCACACACTGTATACATATTTTTCTATTGTGTTATTGACTGTACATTTGTTTATTCCATGTGTAACTCTGTGTTGTTGTTTGTGTCACACTGCTTTGCTTTATCTTGGCTAGGTCGCAGTTGTAAATGAGAACTTGGTCTCAACTGGCCTACCTGGTTAAATAAAGGTGAAATAAAAAAATAGTTATCCTTGAATAGTTAGCATTGAATAGTTACCCTTGAATATTAAGCCTTGAATAGTTAGCATTGAATAGTTAACCTTGAATATTAAGCCTTGAATAGTTAGCATTGAATAGTTAGCTTTGCATAGTTAGCATTGAATAGTTAGCCTTGAATAGTTAGCCTTGAATAGTAAACATGGAATAGTTAGCCTTGAATAGTTATCCTTGAATAGTTAGCATTGAATAGTTACCCTTGAATATTGAGCCTTGAATAGTTGGCATTGAATAGTTAGCCTTGAATATCAAGCCTTGAATAGTTAGCATTGAATATTAAGCCTTGAATAGTTAGCATTGAATAGTTAGCATTGAATAGTTAGCCTAAAAAAATTAGGCTCATAGGTCATAGAATAGTATTTGGATTTATTATGGATCCCCATTAGCTGCTGCCAAGACAGTAGCTACTCTTCCTGGGGTCCAGCAAAATTAAGACAGTTATACAATTTAAAAAACATTCCAATACATCCACAACACATTAAGTGTGTGCCCTCAGGCCACTACTCTACTACCACATATCTACAATACAAAATTGTATTATTGTGAGTGTATGTGTGCATGTGTCTGGGCCTGTGTTTCTTCACAGTCCCCGCTGTTCCATAAGGTGTATTTTTATCTGGTTTTTTTTATACAAATTTACCGCTTGCATGAGTTACTTGATCTGGAATAGAGTTCCATGTGGTCATGGTTCTATGTGGTTCTGTATAGACAGGGAATGTATAGACATTCACAGTGTAAGTGGACCACTCCCTGTGATTACCAGCTTCCTTGCTCAGCTGCATCTTACAGGAGAGGGGGGGGGGGGGATAGTAGAGAGAGTAGTTGGGGAGAGAAAAATGTGTCAGAATGTGATGAGAACGAGAGGTCCAGAGAGGAAAGGGCTAGCAGTCCTACAACTGCAGGAGAGAGGAGGAAGAGGAAGGTCCACTATGCTTCCTCCCAAGGTCAGTACTAAGAGGACATGGAGAGAGGGATGGAGAGACAGGGAGAGAGGGATGGAGAGACAGGGAGAGAGGGATGGAGAAACAGGGAGAGAGGGATGGAGAAACAGGGAGAGAGGGATGGAGAGACAGGGAGAGAGGGATGGAGAGACAGGGAGAGAGGGATGGAGAAACAGGGAGAGAGGGATGGAGAAACAGGGAGAGAGGGATGGAGAGACAGGGAGAGAGGGATGGAGAAACAGGGAGAGAGGGATGGAGAAACAGGGAGAGAGGGATGGAGAGACAGGGAGAGAGGGATGGAGAAACAGGGAGAGAGGGATGGAGAGACAGGGAGAGAGGGATGGAGAGACAGGGAGAGAGGGATGGAGAAACAGGGAGAGAGGGATGGAGAAACAGGGAGAGAGAGATCGCTCTTGCTGCGGGTGATTCCCTGATCCACCTCTACGCAGACAAAACCATTCTGTATACATCTGGCCCTTCTTTGGACACTGTGTTAACTAACCTCCAAACGAGCTTCAATGCCATACAACACTCATTCCGTGGCCTCCAACTGCCCTTAAATGCTAGCAAAACCAATTGCATGCTTTTCAACCGTTCGCTGCCCGCACCCGCCCGCCCGACAAGCATCACTACTCTGGACAGTTCTGACCTAGAATATGTGGACAACTACAAATACCTAGGTGTCTGGCTAGACTGTAAACTCTCCTTCCAGACTCATATCAAACATCTCCAATCCAAAATCAAATCTAGAATCGGCTTTCTATTTCACAACAAAGCCTCCTTCAATCATGCCGCCAAACTTACCCTAGTAAAACTGACTATCCTACCGATCCTCGACTTCGGCAATGTCATCTACAAAATAGCTTCCAATACTCTACTCAGCAAATTGGATGCAGTCTATCACAGTGCCATCCGTTTTGTTACCAAAGCGCATTATACCACCCACCACAGCAACCTGTATGCTCTAGTCGGCTGGCCCTCGCTAGATATTCGTCGCCAGACCCACTGGCTCCAGGTCATCTATAAGTCTATGCTAGGTAAAGCTCTGCCTTATCTCAGCTCACTGGTCACGATAACAACACCCACCCGTATCACACGTTCCAGCAGGTATATCTCACTGGTCATTCCCAAAGCCAACACCTCCTTTGGCTGCCTTTCCTTCCAGTTCTGTGCTGCCAGTGACTGGAACGAATTGCAAAAATCGCTGAAGCTGGAGACTTACATTTCCCTCACTAACTTTAAACATCAGCTATCTGAGCAGCTTACCGATCGCTGCAGCTGTACATAGTCCATCTGTAAATAGCCCACCCTATCTACCTACCTCATCCCCATATTGTTTTTATTTACTTTGCTGCTCTTTTGCACACCAGTATCACTACTTACACACCATCATCTGCTCATCATCTGCTTATCTATCACTCCAGTGTTAATCTGCTAAATTGTAATTACTTCGCTACTATGGCCTATTTATTGCCTTACCTCCTCATGCCATTTGCACACACTGTATATAGACTTTCTTTTTTTCTATTGTGTTATTGACAGTTCGCTTGTTTATTCCATGTAACTCTGTGTTGTTTGTGTCGCACTGCTTTGCTTTATCTTGGCCAGGTCGCAGTTGTAAATGAGAACTTGTTCTCAACTGGCCTCCCTGGTTAAATAAAGGTGAAATAAAATAAAATAAAATAAGAGAGGGATGGAGAAACAGGGAGAGAGGGAGGTGGAGACAGGGAGAGAGGGATGGAGAAACAGGGAGAGAGGGATGGAGAAACAGGGAGAGAGGGATGGAGAAACAGGGAGAGAGGGATGGAGAAACAGGGAGAGAGGGATGGAGAAACAGGGAGAGAGGGAGGTGGAGACAGGGAGAGAGGGATGGAGAAACAGGGAGAGAGGGATGGAGAAACAGGGAGAGAGGAAGGTGGAGACAGGGAGAGAGTGATGGAGAGACAGTGAGAGAGGGATGGAGAGACAGGGAGAGAGGGATGGAGAAACAGGGAGAGAGGGAGGTGGAGACAGGGAGAGAGGGATGGAGAAACAAGGAGAGGAAGGTGGAGACAGGGAGAGAGGAATGGAGAAACAGGGAGAGAGGAATGGAGAAACAGGGAGAGAGGGATGGAGAAACAGGGAGAGAGGGATGGAGAGACAGGGAGAGAGGGATGGAGAAACAGGGAGAGAGGGAGGTGGAGACAGGGAGAGAGGGATGGAGAAACAGGGAGAGAGGAATGGAGAAACAGGGAGAGAGGGATGGAGAAACAGGGAGAGAGGGATGGAGAGACAGGGAGAGAGGGATGGAGAAACAGGGAGAGAGGGAGGTGGAGACAGGGAGAGAGGGATGGAGAAACAAGGAGAGGAAGGTGGAGACAGGGAGAGAGGAATGGAGAAACAGGGAGAGAGGAATGGAGAAACAGGGAGAGAGGGATGGAGAAACAGGGAGAGAGGGAGGTGGAGACAGGGAGAGAGGGATGGAGAAACAGGGAGAGAGGGAGGTGGAGACAGGGAGAGAGTGATGGAGAGACAGTGAGAGAGGGATGGAGAGACAGGGAGAGAGGAATGGAGAGACAGGGAGAGAGGGATGGAGAAACAGGGAGGGAGGGAGGTGGAGACAGGGAGAGAGGGATGGAGAGACAGGGAGAGAGGGATGGAGAGACAGGGAGAGAGAAATGGAGAGACAGGGAGAGAGGGATGGAGAGACAGGGAGATAGGGATGGAGAAACAGGGAGAGAGGGAGGTGGAGACAGGGAGAGAGGGATGGAGAAACAAGGAGAGGAAGGTGGAGACAGGGAGAGAGGGATGGAGAGACAGGGAGAGAGAAATGGAGAGACAGGGAGAGAGGGATGGAGAGACAGGGAGAGAGGAATGGAGAGACAGGGAGAGAGGGATGGAGAGACAGGGAGAGAGGGATGGAGAAATAGGGAGAGGGAGGTGGAGACAGGGAGAGAGGGATGGAGAGACAGGGAGATAGGAAGGTGGAAACAGGGAGAGAGGGATGGAGAGACAGGGAGAGAGGGATGGAGAGACAGGGAGAGAGGGATGGAGAGACAGGGAGAGAGGGATGGAGAGACAGGGAGAGAGGGATGGAGAGACAGGGAGAGTGGGAGGTGGAGACAGGGAGAGAGGGATGGAGAGACAGGGAGATAGGAAGGTGGAAACAGGGAGAGAGGGATGGAGAGACAGGGAGAGAGGGAGGTGGAGACAGGGAGAGAGGGATGGAGAAACAGGGAGAGAGGGAGGTGGAGACATGGAGAGAGGGATGGAGAGACAGGGAGAGAGGGATGGAGAGACAGGGAGAGAGGGAGGTGGAGACAGGGACAGAGGAAGGTGGAGACAGTGAGAGAGGGATGGAGAAACAGGGAGAGGAAGGTGGAGACAGGGAGAGAGTGATGGAGAGACAGTGAGAGAGGGATGGAGAGACAGGGAGAGAGGGATGGAGAAACAGGGAGAGAGGGAGGTGGAGACAGGGAGAGAGGGATGGAGAAACAAGGAGAGGAAGGTGGAGACAGGGAGAGAGGAATGGAGAAACAGGGAGAGAGGGAGGTGGAGACAGGGAGAGAGGGATGGAGAAACAGGGAGAGAGGGATGGAGAGACAGGGAGAGAGAAATGGAGAGACAGGGAGAGAGGGATGGAGAAACAGGGAGAGAGGGAGGTGGAGACAGGGAGAGAGGGATGGAGAGACAGTGAGAGAGGGATGGAGAGACAGGGAGAGAGGGATGGAAGGACAGGGAGAGAGGGAGGTGGAGACAGGGAGAGAGGGAGGTGGAGACAGGGAGAGAGGGAGGTGGAGACAGGGAGAGAGGGATGGAGAGACAGTGAGAGAGGGATGGAGAAACAGGGAGAAAGGGAGGTGGAGACAGGGAGAGAGGGAGGTGGAGACAGGGAGAGAGGGATGGAGAAACAAGGAGAGAGGGATGGAGAGACAGGGAGAGAGGAAGGTGGAGACAGGGAGAGAGGGATGGAGAAACAGTGAGAGAGGGATGGAGAAACAGGGAGAGAGGAAGGTGGAGACAGGGAGAGAGGGATGGAGAAACAGGGAGAAAGGGAGGTGGAGACAGGGAGAGAGGGAGGTGGAGACAGTGAGAGAGGGATGGAGAAACAGGGAGAGAGGGATGGAGAGACAGGGAGAGAGGAAGGTGGAGACAGGGAGAGAGGGATGGAGAAACAGTGAGAGAGGGATGGAGAAACAGGGAGAGAGGGAGGTGGAGACAGGGAGAGAGGGATGGAGAGACAGTGAGATAAAGATGGAGAGACAGGGAGAGAGGGATGGAAGGACAGGGAGAGAGGGAGGTGGAGACAGGGAGAGAGGGATGGAGAAACAGGTTCTATGTGGTTCTGTATAGACAGGGAATGTATAGACATTCACAGTGTAAGTGGACCACTCCCTGTGATTACCAGCTTCCTTGCTCAGCTGCATCTTACAGGAGGGGGGGGGGGGGGATAGTAGAGAGAGTAGTTGGGGAGAGAAAAATGTGTCAGAATGTGATGAGAACGAGAGGTCCAGAGAGGAAAGGGCTAGCAGTCCTACAACTGCAGGAGAGAGGAGGAAGAGGAAGGTCCACTGTGCTTCCTCCCAAGGTCAGTACTAAGAGGACATGGAGAGAGGGATGGAGAGACAGGGAGAGAGAGATGGAGAGACAGGGAGAGAGAGATGGAGAGACAGGGAGAGAGGGATGGAGAGACAGGGAGAGAGGGATGGAGAGACAGGGAGAGAGGGTTGGAGAGACAGGGAGAGAGAGATAGAGAAACAGGGAGAGAGGGAGGTGGAGACAGGGAGAGAGGGATGGAGAAACAGGGAGAGAGAGATGGAGAGACAGGGAGAGAGGGATGGAGAGACAGGGAGAGAGAGATGGAGAGACAGGGAGAGAGGGATGGAGAGACAGGGACAGAGGGATGGAAAGACAGGGAGAGAGGGATGGAGAGACAGGGAGAGAGGAATGGAGAGACAGGGAAAGAGGGATGGAGAGACAGGGAGAGAGGGATGGAGAGACAGGGAAAGAGGCAGGGAGGGATGGAGAGGCAGGGAAAGAGGGATGGAGAGACAGGGAGAGAGGCAGGGAGGGATGGAGAGACAGGGAAAGAGAGATAGAGAGACAGGGAAAGAGGGATGGAGAGACAGGGAGAGAGGCGGGGAGGGATGGAGAGACAGGGAGAGAGGCAGGGAGAGAGAGATGGAGATGGAAACAGAGAGAGGGAGGTGGAGACAGGGAGAGAGACAGGGAGAGAGAGATGGAGATGGAAACAGAGAGAGAGGGAGGTGGAGACAGTGAGAGAGAGATGGAGATGGAAACAGAGAGAGAGGGAGGTGGAGACAGGGTGAGAGGCAGGGAGAGAGAGATGGAGATGGAAACAGAGAGAGGGAGGTGGAGACAGGGAGAGAGGCAGGGAGAGAGAGATGGAGATGGAAACACGGCGGCGGAGACAGGGAGAGAGACAGGGAGAGAGATGGAGATGGAAACAGAGAGAGAGGGAGGTGGAGACAGGGAGAGAGACAGGGAGAGAGAGATGGAGATGGAAACAGAGAGAGGGAGGTGGAGACAGGGAGAGAGACAGGGAGAGAGAGATGGAGATGGAAACAGAGAGAGGGAGGTGGAGACAGGGAGAGAGACAGGGAGAGAGAGATGGAGATGGAAACAGAGAGAGGGAGGTGGAGACAGGGTGAGAGAGATGGAGATGGAAACAGAGAGAGAGGGAGGTAGTGACAGGGAGAGAGACAGGGAGAGAGAGATGGAGATGGAAACAGAGAGAGGGAGGTGGAGACAGGGAGAGAGGCAGGGAGAGAGAGATGGAGATGGCAACAGAGAGAGAGGGAGGTGGAGACAGGGAGAGAGATGGAGATGGAAACAGAGAGAGAGGGAGGTGGTGACAGGGAGAGAGAGATGGAGATGGAAACAGGTAGGTGGAGACAGGGAGAGAGACAGGGAGAGAGAGATGGAGATGGAAACAGAGAGAGGGAGGTGGAGACAGGGAGAGAGAGATGGAGATGGAAACAGTGGGAGAGGGAGGTGGAGACAGAGGGAGAGACAGGGAGAGAGATGGAGAGGGAAACAGAGAGAGAGGGAGGTGGAGACAGGGAGAGAGAGATGGAGATGGAAACAGAGGGAGAGGGAGGTGGAGAAAGGAGGTGGAGACAGGGAGAGAGAGATGGAGATGGAAACAGAGAGAGGGAGGTGGAGACAGGGAGAGAGACAGGGAGAGAGAGATGGAGATGGAAACAGAGAGAGAGGGAGGTAGTGACAGGGAGAGAGACAGGGAGAGAGAGATGGAGATGGAAACAGAGAGAGGGAGGTGGAGACAGAGGGAGAGAGATGGAGATGGAAACAGAGAGAGAGGGAGGTGGAGACAGGAAGAGAGAGATGGAGATGGAAACAGAGAGAGAGGGAGGTAGAGACAGGGAGAGAGGCCGGGTGAGAGAGATGGAGATGGAAACAGAGAGAGAGGGAGGTGGAGACAGGGAGAGAGATGGAGATGGAAACAGAGAGATAGGGAGGTAGTGACAGGGAGAGAGAGATGGAGATGGAAACAGGTAGGTGGAGACAGGTAGAGAGAGATGGAGATGGAAACAGAGAGAGAGGGAGGTGGAGACAAGGAGAGAGACAGGGAGAGAGAGATGGAGATGGAAACAGTGAGAGAGGGAGGTGGAGACAGGGAGAGAGGCAGGGAGAGAGAGATGGAGATGGAAACAGAGAGAGAGGGAGGTGGAGACAGGTAGAGAGGCAGGGAGAGAGAGATGGAGATGGAAACAGAGAGAGAGGGAGGTGGAGACAGGGAGAGAGGCAGGGAGAGAGGGGTTGAATTTCCTGTTTTTATGGGTTGAATTTCCTCCAAAGTGGAAAGAAATGAGATCATGCACTAAACTCCAATACAAACATGCAAAGTGATTTGAGACAGAAAGCAACATTGGTAATGGGTTCTCTTGCCATTTTAAGGGTTATTTCAATTACATTGTTTGGTTTATTTCTGACCCACATAAAATAACAAATAAAAATACAAACTTTTGCAAGTGAATCCCGGATTACATAATACAGTAGAATATCCATGTAACCATTCTCTCACTGTAACATATTTTCACAGGAAGACAAAACATCAATAAGGCTGCATGACTTTAGGTTAGGATACAACTAAAGCGCCAAAGCACAGCAATGCCTCTCATCTACACGTCCATGTTATTGTCTGGACATGCAGTGGGCGATACAGGCTGCGTTTACACATGCAGCCCAATTCTGATCTTATGCCCAGTTATGAGTTGGTCAAAAGAGCAATTCTTAGCAAAAGATCAGAATTGTTGTGCCTGTGTAAATGCAGCCTTAGTCATGTGTTGGCGAGTTGTTATTCCAGACCCCTTTGACTCATTGTGTTTGGCATTTCATCACAGTTCGAAATGATGTCACAACATTTACATTCAAGTGCTTTTATCAGTTGAAATATCAACATGTCTCCTTCATCCTTTTTATTTTCCTCGGCTGGTAGACTGATGTCCTGTCTGGGCTAGATAAAGGCCAGCCATTTCCTCTATCAGATATCTAATAGATGTTTTATTGTGTGGTATATTCCAACCCTCAATTAGCATCAGTGTGATTTCACAGTCATTAACCCAATACATTCATGAAAGCAAGGTTCAATTCTCATCTTTATTGTGTGGCATATTCCAACCTTCAATTAGGTTGGGTGTTGGTCTGTGAATGCTTTTAAACCAACCTGATCAATCCATTCACAAGCCACACAATAATACTGTATGGTGAAAGGCTGAAACATGTTCTTGCAGTTTGAAACAAACAAAGTAGACTTTGGTGTATTACAGGGGTTGTGTATACTGTCACTATACAACCCCTTGAAAAATGTGGATTTAGATTGGAGGAGAAATGTAGAAGACAGTTAGACCTACTGGGTCGCTGGTCCTGCTAAAACAGTCCTAGCTGTTTTAATGGCAGTACTTTCTCTCCGTCTGGCATTTGTAAGGTGTAATTTGTGTTAGCACACTGCTACCAGCGGAATCACTCTCATCCTACTGTCAAGTCTGTTTAGTTAATCGCACAACTATGTGACACAAGTTGCGCAACGAGAGATACTATCGAGCACCTCCACCGAACAATTGAAGCACTCTTGAAAAACCATTATGTGTTGCAGGGAATGAGCCTCCTCACTTCTCATCTGTGTGAGTTCAAGCTGTTTATATGCTGATTCAGCACCACCACTTATCAGCAGCGACGACATGCTGGTTCTCTGGCAGGAGGCTGTATCCACTTGATACTTCCATTCATACCCTAACACACCTGGACAGCTTTGTACAACTCTCTACTTTACACTCATGGTTTTGCTCCTCTCGCTGTGGGAAACCCTGTCGAGGTAGAGCTGTGGTACTGATCTAGTGCGTAGTACTACCGGCATATTATACTTTCATTATACTGTAATAGAGTGTTTCTCAGAAATACCTGAAAAACAGATGTCTGTAGATCAAAGTGAAATACTTCCTAGAGTAGTTATCTTTTGGAGAATGTATCGGAGACAACAGAAATGTTCAATATGAATGGTTAGCTTACTACTTTATATACCCCATAAACCATGAAATCTTACTGTACTGCCCAGTGGTTAAATATGATGTCGACCGCAGCCACTCTTGGAAGCCAAATGCAGCATGTGCCATAGAACTAGAATCCATAGAACAAGCCTCCCTATTCAAGTCAATGATGGCATAATGGGTAGATTCTGTTTCTATGGTATGTGCCACATAGTTTTGGTTACTGCGGTTACCGTGGTCCTAAAATGGAACCTTTGATCATTCGTTTATGTCCAGGAATCTGTCCCTGGAGAAATGTACAGTCTAGATAACATGTTTAGTATCTGTCCCTGGAGAAATGTAGTCTAGATAACATGTTTAGTATCTGTCCCTGGAGAAATGTACAGTCTAGATAACATGTTTAGTATCTGTCCCTGGAGAAATGTACAGTCTAGATAACATGTTTAGTATCTGTCCCTGGAGAAATGTACAGTCTAGATAACATGTTTAGTATCTGTCCCTGGAGAAATGTACAGTCTAGATAACATGTTTAGTATCTGTCCCTGGAGAAATGTACAGTCTAGATAACATGTTTAGTATCTGTCCCTGGAGAAATGTACAGTCTAGATAACATGTTTAGTATCTGTCCCTGGAGAAATGTACAGTCTAGATAACATGTTTAGTATCTGTCCCTGGAGAAATGTACAGTCTAGATAACATGTTTAGTATCTGTCCCTGGAGAAATGTACAGTCTAGATAACATGTTTAGTATCTGTCCCTGGAGAAATGTACAGTCTAGATAACATGTTTAGTATCTGTCCCTGGAGAAATGTACAGTCTAGATAACATGTTTAGTATCTGTCCCTGGAGAAATGTACAGTCTAGATAACATGTTTAGTATCTGTCCCTGGAGAAATGTACAGTCTAGATAACATGTTTAGTATCTGTCCCTGGAGAAATGTACAGTCTAGATAACATGTTTAGTATCTGTCCCTGGAGAAATGTACAGTCTAGATAACATGTTTAGTATCTGTCCCTGGAGAAATGTACAGTCTAGTGAAACCACAATGTTTGGTTAGTCACTGTATGTTCAGTATGTATATATGCCTACATGACTTGCATACAAGTGAGCCTCCCTGTAGCATGTATTTCATCAGATGTTTTTGGACTTGGGCACTTTTCTTTCACCATGCATTTTGAAAAAAACAAACAGTATTTTTGATTGACTTTAGAGGCTGTAGATTCTTGTTGCACTGTGCAGACAGCCTTTCTTCCTCTCGGTCTCTGTGGGCTTTAGCCAGGAGTCAGTGAAATGGTTTGAGGACAGTGACATTTGCCCTGTCCTTTAGGTACATTTAGCAACATTAGCGCATATTGATGGATGGTACAGATTTTAGCTTGACTGTGAAGTAAAGCCCTCTCAATAAAGAGAATGTCCAGAGAGCTATTATTCTAACTTATCATGGCTTCTTCACAAAGCACATCCCACAGACATGGATGAGCCTCAAATTGTATGATCGATGTGGGAACCAGAGCTTGAAGGCTTTTGCAAGTTAAAGCGCCCCTGAGTCTAAAGCAAATAAGGGTTTAAACAGTCTCTCTCTCTCCGTTTATCGCTTCTCTGCAGCAATCTCCGTTGTATATCACTCCAAGGTCGACAGCTCGCCAGACAGCCGCATGGTAGTGTTGTGTTTAGTTACAGGCAGCACACTTGTTTATTCACGCCATTTAATGCATTGAATTAAAGCAATTTCAGTAAGCTACTTCTCATTCCAACTACTTGTCACAGGGAGATTGACAGGCGACTCAAGGTGCTGCTAAGACCTAGAACAGTAACTGACAGACCCTGGAGCCCACAATGCAGCCCATTCTCCTTTGGCCAGCAGATTAAGAGTTCATAAAGCCAGGATGAAGAATGTATCTGTCCCTCACGGTTGGATGGACAGTAGTTCTTTGGGGTTTACAGAAGACTTAGAGTCCTAAGTCGATAGAGCAGCAGTTGGTGTTTAGGACCCTGACACACAGATAAGAGAAGAGTAACAGAGAAGAGTAACCTGCAATCGGAATAGAGGGTCCTCCAGGCAATTGCACTTGTACAGAACAAAACATTATGTTCCACACAAGCCTGGCATAATTCTCTTTCACATTGGAAGTAGGTATCTCTCCATGATTTGTAAATTAAACTGACATTTGTTTATTGCTGTAAATACTTTGTCTGCTTCATTTAGTTGATTGAGGTTTATGAGAGAGCCTAATCGGAAGTGAAAAGGACTAATTTGAGCTTTGTCGTCCATTGCATTAAAAAAACTATTAAAGCTGTAATTCAGATGTGCCCTCTGTGAATGGTGTAGTTACTAAACATGACAGAAATAGTTTTAAGAAGATTTTTGTTGTGAAAGGAAATCTGAGGTTTTCTGTTTACCTTCTGGTATTTCACCTGATATTTCTACCACTTGTCTAACCCAGAGCCTTTAGTCCAAATCTGAGGCGAATGTAACCCTGTGACATCATCTTTTGGGCAAGAGTTGTGATTTTTGTCTGTTGTGTGGCTAAAGTATTGTTTGTTAAATAAACACAATTGTTTTTTTATATCAATAATACTTCAGGAGATAAGCGTCAAACCTGACAAAATAATATATTTAAAAAAATGTGTTTATAGATGTAGTTGTCCTTTAAATGTACCAACCATCCCTCTTACTTCTGTCTCCGCAGGGAAGCAGTAGAATGGTGTCCGGGGAGGCAGGTGGGCACAGCTACCTGGTGGCGTGCTGGCAGCCCATCCTGGTCCTAATGCTGGGCACTGTCCTCTCCGGCTCCACCACCGGCTGCCCGTCCCGCTGTGAGTGTAATGCTCAGGAACGTTCCGTGGTGTGCCATCGACGGAGGCTGGCCTCGTTTCCCGAGGGCATCCCCATCGAGACGAAACTACTGGACCTCAGCAAGAACCGTCTGAAAAGCCTGGGGCCTGAGGAGTTCATCAACTATCCACAGCTGGAGGAGCTGCAGCTCAATGAGAACAATATCTCTTCCATGGAGCCCGGGGCTTTTAGCAACCTTGTCGGCTTGCGGACTCTGGGGCTGCGCAACAACCAGCTTAAGCTAATCCAGTTGGGAGTGTTCACAGGCCTCAGCAACCTCACCCAGCTGGACATTAGCGAGAACAGAATTGTCATCCTGCTGGACTACATGTTCCAGGAGCTGTACAATCTGAAGGCTCTGGAAGTCGGCGATAACGACCTGGTGTTCATCTCTCACCGAGCGTTCCACGGCCTCAGCAGCCTGGAACAGCTGACCATGCAGCGCTGCAACCTGACCTCGGTGCCCACCGAGGCCCTGAGCCATCTGCACAACCTGCTGTCGCTGCGACTACGCCACCTCACCGTCAACGCTGTCAGGGATTACTCCTTCAAGAGGCTTGACCGCCTAAGGGTGTTAGAGATCTCCTACTGGCCCTACCTGGACACCATGACCTCCAAATGCCTGTACGGCCTCAACATCACCTCCCTGACCATCACAAACTGTAACCTCACTGCCATCCCTTACCAGGCCATCCGACACCTTGGGCACCTTCTCTATCTCAACTTGTCTTTTAATCCCATTCACACGGTGGAGGGGAACAAGCTACACAATCTAATGAGGCTCCAGGCCTTCCACTTGGTAGGAGGGAGATTAGCCACAATCGAGCCCTACTCCTTCCGGGGCTTGAACCACCTCCGAGTCCTCAACGTATCCAGCAATAGCCTGAGCACCCTGGAGGAATCTGTCTTTCACTCTGTGGGGAACCTGGAGACCCTGGCACTGTACGATAACCCACTGGCCTGCGACTGCCGACTGCTCTGGGTCTTCCGCCGCCGCTGGAGGCTCAACTTCAACCGGCAGCAGCCCGCCTGCTCTTTGCCCGAGGCCGTGCAGGGCAAGGAGTTCAAAGACTTCCCCGACATCCTCCCCTCCGATTCCTTCACCTGCCAGAAGTCCAGGATACAAGACCACAAGGCACTGCAGAGGCACGTGGACGAGGGCACAACGGTCCATTACACATGCCAGGCGGACGGCGACCCAGCCCCCGTGATCATGTGGCTGTCCCCCAAGAAGCAGTTCATCACCACCAAGTCTGTGGGGCGTCTCAGCGTGTCCCCCGAGGGCACGCTAGAGGTGCGCTATGCCCAGATCCAGGACAACGGTACCTACCTGTGCATCGCCAGCAATGCAGCAGGGAATGACACCAAGCCTGCCCACCTGCATGTGCACAGCTACTCGCCCAACTGGCCGCACCAGCCCAACAAGACGTTTGCTTTCATCTCCAACCAGCCCAGCGATGACGGGGCCAACGGGACTCTTGCCCAGGTTCCCTTCCCGTTCGACGTGAAGACTCTGATCATCGCAACCACCATGGGATTTATCTCGTTCCTCGGTGTCGTCCTCTTCTGTCTCGTCATCCTCTTCCTCTGGAGCAGAGGAAAAGGCAACGTCAAGCCAAACATAGAGATTGAGTATATACCCCGTAAGGCGGAGGCAGGTGAGAGTAGTCCAACCGGTGATGCGCCGCATAAATTCAACATGAAAATGATGTGAGACTCAAGTTTACTGACTTCAAAATGAGGGTGGACACACTATATTCTCTTTAAATATATGTGGAATCTATGAGAGATAGACATCTTGATACTATACCCAAGACTGTTTTACCTTCAGGGACTGAATCTTAAACAGCGAGTGTTGGATTTAAAAGTATTCAAATCTCTGTGCGTTTTTATGGGCAATAGTCATTAAGAAAATAAGCCAGAATAAGCCAGTCATGTTTTATGCTCCTTTCAACCTGAAAATGGAGATTGTCTTTATCTAGTCTTTTGATTGTTTTTTTTCTCTGTATCTTGTTCTTCTTACCATGTACAATGAGCAAAGGAATGGTCGCAATACCACTTAAAGGGGTAGTTCACAAAAATACTGAAATTGACAGCAGCAACGGTAAGAGGAATATCATGTCAATTTGTTTGAACTATACCTTTAATGGTTATGGGTTTTGAGCATATTACTGTATTACGAGCAGGCGCAATTCAAGCAATGTATGTACAGTGCATTCGGAAAGTATTCAGACCCCCTTGACTTTTTCCAAATGTTGTTATGTTACAGCCTTATTCTAAAATGTATTAAATCGTTTTTTTAACTCATCAATGTACACACAACACCCAATAATAACAAAGCAAAAACAGGTTTTCAGACCCTTTACTCAGTAAACACCGGTATTTGGGGAGTTTTTCCACATTCTTCTCTGCAGATCCTCTCAAGCTCTGTCAGCTTGGATGGGGAGCGTTGCTGCACAGCTATTTTCAGGTCTCTCCAGAGATGTTCGATGGGGTTCAAGTCCGGGCTCTGGCTGGGCCACTCAAGGACATTCTGAGACTTGTCCCGAAGCCACTCCTGCGTTGTCTTTGTTGTGTGCTTAGGATCATTGTGCTGTTGGAAGGTGAAACTTCGCCCCAGTCTAGGTCCTGAATGCTCTGGAGCAGGTTTTCATCAAGGATCTCTCTGTACTTTGCTCCGTTCATCTTTGCCTCGATCCTGATTAGTCTCCCAGTCCCTGCTGCTGAAAAAAAATCCCCACAGCATGACGCTGCCACCACCATGCTTCACCCTTGGGATGGTGCCAGGTTTCCTCCACACGTGACACTTGCCATTCAGGCCAAAGAGAGTGTTTAGGTGCGTTTGGCAAACTTCAAGCCGGCTTTTACTGAGGAGTGACTTCCGTCTGGCCACTCTACCATAAAGGCCTGATTGGTGGAGTGCTGCACAGATGGTTGTCCTTCTGGAAGGTTCTCCCATCTCCACAGAGGAACTCTGTCAGAGTGACCATCGGGTTCTTGGTCACTTCCCTGACCAAGGCCCTTCTCCCCCGATTGCTCAGTTTGGCCGTGCGGCCAGCTCTAGGAAGAGCCTTGGCGGTGCCAAACGTCTTCCATTTACGAATGATGGAGGCCACTGTGTTCTTGCAATGCTGCAGAAATGTTTTGGTATCCTTCCCCAGATCTGTGCCTTGACACAATCCTGTCTCTGAGCTCTACGGACAATTCCTTCAACCTCATGGCTTGGTTTTTGCTCTGACATACACTGTCAACTGTGGGACCTTATATAGACAGGTGTGTGCCTTTCCAAATCATCTCAAATCAATTGAATTTACCACAGGTTGACGACAATCAAGTTGGAGAAACATCTCAAGGATGATAAATGGAAACAGGATGCAAATCATTTTTTGAAGTTTAATACATTTTCAAAAAATTCTAAAACTCTGTTTTTGCTTTGTCATTATGGGGTATTGTGTGTAGATTGATTAAGATTTTTTTTATTTAATCCATTTTAGAATAAGGCTGTAACGTAACAAAATGTGGAAAAAGTCAAGGGGTCTGAATACTTTCTGAATGCACTTAAGAGATAAAAGTAAGCTAGAAAGGCATAGAATGGCATATTCTAATTTGTAAAAAAATATATATATTATGCTTGACAATCATCAAAATCACAAAGGTCATTGGTATAAATCACAGAATGAGTACAATATAAAATATCAGCAATGAAGTTAGGGTCCTCTGATGCCATTTTGTCTACTTAATGTGGCTCAAATCCTTTACTAGCAAACTAGGAACATTCCCTGAACATTAGCTAATATTCCCCTTAAGTTCTAGTTAGGGTTTTAGGATGATAACATCCCAAAAACATTAAAATAATGTTTTTGTTAACAAAATAATTTTGTACAATATTTATTTTTAAATGAAATATCCTTGGAATGTTCTCCTAACATTCCCTAAAATGTTGTGCACAACATCTGTAAGAAACACCACAGAACATTCCCCAAACGTTCACATTAGGTTACCAGGTAATGTAATGACACAATGTAGCAGTAACGTTTTTTACAACATACTGCTGCAACAAAATATGAGAGCAACGTTCTGGGAAACTTCTTGCAAAATGCAAATGTTTTATACAAACCTTGTATAATCATCAGCACAAGTGAACAGTTTTTGTGTTATGAGAACATTTGCCGCAACCTACCAAATGTTCTGGGAACCTTCACAAAATTAATTTTGGTTTGCTGGGTTGTTTGTATAATCACAAACATGCTTCAAATGATCATTGTGATATTCAATTTGAATCCCTATGTTGTTGTTTTGTCAGTGTGTTCTCCTGTTTGCAGTGATCAGGAACCAGTTGTTGTAATACAGTTGATGTGTTAACAGGGTTTTATGTGGTGAAATACATTTTACAGCCATAGTCTGCTCTGAAAGTAATGTGTTCATAAACCCTTAAACCCCTGGTTATGAAATAATGGACGGAATGAACGCATATTAAAACAATAAAGTTTTATACAGTAATTGTATACATTTTTATGCTATTCCATTCAAGCACATTGAAAGGATACCAAATGAATCTATTTGCCTGCTGTATATCCCCGAATGTGAATACAGTAGTAGGCTAAACACTGTTGACAAGCCTAGGATTTCAGGTCTCAGAGTTGGTTTTCTCCCTTTTGTATGCGGTAGCCTAGCCAGATTGGAGATGCTATAACGAGTTTATTCTTTCATGCTGTGAGTGCAACTGTGAATAATTTACAGGGGATGACGTTGCTATGAGAACACCAAAGAAGCGAATATGAAACTGTGTCATCCTGACACTCTAGGAGTTGTATACGAAAGGATATTATTGGAGTAGATCCTGCAACAGTATCAGAGGCCAGGGAGGAGCTATGAAATATAGCAGTGGTTCCCAAACTTTTTATAGTCCCGTACCCCTTCAAACATTCAACCTCCAGCTGCAGCTGCAGCTCTAGCACCAGGGTCAGCGCACTCTCAAATGTTGTTTTTTTGACATTATTGTAAGGCTGCCACACACACACACTATACGATACATTCATTAAACATAAGAATTAGTTTTTGTCACAACCCGGCTTGTGGGAAGTGAAAAATAGCTCTTATAGGACCAGGGCACAAATAATAATATAATAATAATCAATAATTAGCTCTTTGTTTAACCATCTTACATATAAAACCTTATTTGTTGATCGAAATTGTGAATAACTCACCACAGGTTAATGAAAAGGGTGTGCTTGAAGGATGCACATAACTCTGCAATGTTGGGTTGTATTGGAGAGTCTCAGTCTTAAATCATTTCCCACACACAGTCTGTGCCTGTATTTAGTTTTCATGCTAGTGAGAGCCGAGAATCCACTCTCACATAGGTACGTGGTTGCAAAGGTCATCAGTGTCTTAACAGCGTGATTTGCCAAGGCAGGACACTCTGAGCGCAGCCTAATCCAGAAATCTGGCAGTGGCTTCTGATTAAATTAAATTTTCCCAGAACCGCTTCTTGCAATTTTGATGAGGCTCTCTTGTTGAGATATCGGTAAGTGGACTGGAGGCAGGGCATGAAAGGGATAACGAATCCAGTTGTTTGTGTCATCCGTTTCGGGAAAGTACCTGCGTAATTGCGCACCCAACTCACTCAGGTGCTTCGCTATTCGCAATATCACGTTTGACATTGTCAGTAAGCCTGAGTTCATTTGCACACACAAAAAAATACAATGACGGAAAGACCTGTGTGTTGTCATTGTTAATGCAGACAGAGAAGAGCTCCAACTTCTTAATCATAGCCTCAATTTTGTCCCGCACATTGAATAGAGTTGTGGAGAGTACCTGTAATCCTAGATTCAGGTCATTCAGGCGAGAAAAAACATCCCCCAGATTGGCCAGTCATTTGAGAAACTCGTCATCATGCAAGCGGTCAGACAAGTGAAAATTATGGTCAGAAAAAAAACTTTAAGCCCGTCTCTCAATTAAAAAAAACATGTCAATACTTTGCCCCTTGATAACCAGCGCACTTCTGTATGTATAAGTATGTATGTAAAAGCGTTACATGGTCGCTGCCCATATCATTGCATAGTGCAGAAAATACACGAGAGTTCAGGGGCCTTGCTTTAACAAAGTTAATCATTTTCACTATGGTGTTGAAAACGTCTTTCAAGCTGTCAGGCATTCCCTTGTCAGCAAGAGCCTCTCGGTGGATGCTGCAGGGTACCCAAGTGACGTCGGGAACAACTGCTTGCACACGCATTACCACTCCACTATGTCTCCCTGTCATGGCTTTTGCGGCATCAGTACAGATACCAACACATCTTGACCACCAAAGTTCATTTGATGTCACAAAGCTGTCCAGTACTTTAAAAATATCCTCTCCCGTTGTCCTGGTTTCCAGTGGTTTGCAGAAGAGGATATCTTCCTTAATTGACCCCATATAAACGGAACGGACATATACCAGGAGTTGTGTCAGGCCCGCCACGTCTATTGACTCATCCAGCTGTAACGCATAGAATTCACTGGCTTGTATGCGAAGCAGTAATTGTTTCAAAACATCTCCTGCCATTTTACTGATGCGTCGTGAAACAGTGTTGTTTGATGAAGGCATTGTCTTAATATTTTTTTTTTGCCTTTTCCCCCAGCATTGTCCCAGCCATATCCGCAGCAGCAGGAAGAATTAAGTCCTCCACAATATTATGGGGCTTGCCTGTCCTAGCCACTCGGTAGCTCACCATATAAGACACTTCTAGACCCTTCTTATTAATGGTATCTATTGCTTTTATACATGCCTTACTATTCGAAAGTCGGCTTAGTTCTCGCTCAAAAAACTCCTGTGGCTTATTTTTCAAATTGGCATGTTTTGTATCTAAATGTCTGCGCAAGAGTGAAGGCTTCATTGAGTTGTGAGATAGTACTTTTGCACATATAACACACTGTGGCTGAGGAAACGCACTACTCCCAACATACACTACTGTTCAAGAGTTTGGGGTCACTTAGAAATGTCCTTGTTTTTGAAAGAAAAGCACATATTTTGTACATAAAAAAAACATCAAACTGGCTCTAACCAGAATAGAAAGAGGAGTGGGAGGCCCCGGTGCACAACTGAGCAAGAGGAAAAGTACATTAGAGTGTCTAGTTTGAGAAACAGATGCCTCACAAATCCTCAACTGGCAGCTTAGTTAAATAGTAACCGCAAAACACCAGTCTCAACATCAACAGTGAAGAGGATGCTGGCCGGGATGCTGGCCTTCTAGGCAGAGTTGCAAAGAAAAAGCCATATCTCAGACTGGCCAATAAAAATAAAATATTAAGATGGGCAGAAGAACACAGCCACTGGACAGAGGAACTCTGCCTAGAACTCTGCCTGGAAGGCAGAGTCGCCTCTTCATTGTTGACGTAGAGACAGGTGTTTTGCGGGTACTATTTAATGAAGCTGCCAGTTGAGGACTTGTGAGGCATCTGTCTCTCTGTACGCCTATATACACTGTGTGCACTCTCAGTCAATCCAAAATGTTATTGAACCTCAAACCTGAATGTTTAACAAGGGAAAAGTGAGTTTTGTCTTTCTCAGGGAAATATATAAGTGTGCACATTTATTAGGCAACTATTAGTGTGCAGAATTATTAGGCAACTAAATTACAAAAATAATTTCTCTCAACTCACTTGTTTATTCTACATTTTTAGAGTAAGTGTAACACAAAATGACAATTCTATAAAATTTTTGGCCTTTCAAAAATATTCAGTGACCAATATAGCCACCCTTATTTTCAATAACTGCCATGAGCCTTCCATCCATGGAGTCTGTCAGTTTCTTGATCTGTTCACGATCAATTTTCGCAGAAGCAGCAACCACAGCCTCCCAAATGCTGTTCAAAAAGGTGTATTGTCTTCCATCACTGTAAATCTCACGTTTGAGAATGGCCCACAAGTTCTCAATAGGATTTAAGTTAGGTGAGGAAGGGGGCCAGGTCATTATTCAGGCATCTTTGAGGCCCTTGCTGGTTAGCCAAGCAGTGGAATACTTGGATGCATGTGATGGAGCATTGCCCTGCATAAAGATCATGGCCTTGTAGAATGCTGAGGACTTCTTCCTGTACCACTGTTTGACGAAAGAATCTTCCAGAAACTGGCAGTAGGTTTGGGAGTTGAGTTTCAGTCCATCTTCAACCCGAAAAGGTCCAACTACCTCATCCTCAATGATAGCAGTCCATACCAGTACCCCTCCTTCACCTTGCTGGCACCTGACTCAAAGTGGTGCCCTGTGTCCATTACTGATCCAGCCACGGGCCCATCCATTTGGTCCATCAAGAGTCACTTTCATTTCATCTGTCCATAAAACCTGAAAAATCTGTCTTCAGGTATTTCTTTGCCCAATCTTGACGCTTCAACTTGTGAATCCTATTCAGTGTTGGTCTTGTTCCAGTCTTCTTGACCTTGGCCATGTCTCTGAGCACTTGACACCTTGTACTTCTGAACACTCCAGGTAGGTTGCAGTTCTGGAATACGGTGGCACTGGAGGATAATGGGTTCCTGGTAGTTTGACGTTTAATTCTTCTCAAGTCTTTTGCAGTTAATTTGTGCCTTTTCTTCCCCATGCGTTTTTTGCGCCCCAGTTGACTATTCGCAACAAAACGTTTGAATGTCTGGTGTTCACACCTCAATAGTTTAGCTATTTAAATAGTGTCGCATCCGTCTGAAAGGCATTTTACATTTTTGGTTTTTCAGTGTCAGTTAAATTTATATTTGGCCCATTTTACCTGAGGTAATGAGGCTGCCTAATAATTATGCA
This sequence comes from Salmo trutta, assembly GCF_901001165.1. Taxonomy (NCBI): domain Eukaryota; kingdom Metazoa; phylum Chordata; class Actinopteri; order Salmoniformes; family Salmonidae; genus Salmo; species Salmo trutta. Next base: position 3,105,244 of record NC_042985.1, read on the forward strand.
CACCTTGATATAAGGTGTTATTCACTTTGCCACACCCTCCCTCATTACACAAATACATATCACCTGAAAATGATTAAATCCAATAAGCATTCAAGTTTATATGGTTTGGAGTTTGAAAATGTGAATAGAAACAATGATAAGATCAGAATACTCACTTGCCTAACAATTGTGCACGCAGCTGTTTCCACCTACAATAGTCATTTACAACATTAACAATGTCCACACTGTATTTCTGATCAATATGATGTTATTTTAATGGACAAAAAATGTGCTTTTCTTTAAAAAATAAGGACATTTCTAAGTGACCCCAAACTTTTGAACGGTAGTGTAAGTGAACCCCAAATCAATGTAGTTCATCATATTTGCGCCTCTTCGCTGGTCCAACGTCCCTGTCTGTTGTTCGGTGCTTTCCCCGGTAGAGGGGCAGGAGCTCTTCGGCTGCATCAGATTCACAACTGTCAGTGTCCATTCTAGCTGGGCTAACAACAAATGTAGAATTACTGATGCTAGCATTGGATGTGCTTGTGGAAACAGAACAACTTGTGTAGTCGACAGGTGCAGGTGTAGTAGTGCTGGTAGTAGCAGTACTACCAGTAGAGCTGGTATGTGTCTCTATGGGCGCGGCCCTTGCTTTTTCTTAACCATTTATCCATTTTCGAGCAAACGGAATCAGCTGCAGCTACGTTTTGGCTACATATGGACCATTGGTGGAATTCCCGCGAGAGAGTAACGGTTAATGTGATTGGATGTTAATTATTTGACTAGATTACCTGTATTTGACATTGTGTTGTTATTTCGCTGAACACTAGATGGTTTCATTTTATTTTTGGCAGTGAAATGAGGCTACTCAGGCGAGAAAAATACCTCACCCAAAATGTATAGCCCTGCTGAAAAATATAAACGGACTGATTGAAAATGTGAAGGAAAAAAATAAGACATTTTTAATTTAAATTTTATTTTTTGATGTGAATCACATTTTTATTTGGCGTACCCCTGACGGCATTGCGCGTCCCCCTCCCCCCAGATTGGGAATACCTGAAAAATAGGAATAATTTCAACCTAATGTGGAGTTTAAGTTGAGTACATAGGGATTGCTTTAATTCATTACACTATCAAATGCAACCTGGCTACTATATATCCTATACCTCATATATCTCCTACAGCTCCTTAAACTAAAAAAGCTAATATAGCTCCTTTAGCTAATATATCTCCTATAGCTAATATATATCCCATTGCTAATATAGCACGTATAGCTAATAAATCTCCTATAGTCCTTAATCTCCTATAGCTCCTATAGCTCCAATAGCTCCTATGGCTAATATATATTTCTTATAGCTCCTATATCTCCTATATCTCATATATCTCCTATAGCTCCTATAACTGTTAAATCTCCAATAGTTCCTATAGCTCATATATCTCCTATATCTCCTATAGCTCCTATATCTCCTATAGCTCCTATAACTGTTAAATCTCCAATAGCTCCTATATCTTCTATAGCTAATATATCTCCTATAGCTCCTATATCACATATAGCTCCTGTATCTCCTATAGCTCCTGTATCTTCTATAGCTAATATTGTTCCTATAGCTCCTATATCTACTATAGCTCCTATATCTGCTATAGGTCCTATATCTCCTATGTCTCCTATAGCTAATATATCTCTCATAGCTCCTATAGCGAATATAATTCCTATATCTCCTATAGCTCCTACAACAAATATATATCCTATAGTTCCTATAGCTCCTATATCTCATATTGCTAATATATCTCCTTTATCTCCTATAGTTCCTATAGTTAATATATCTCCTATAGCTCCAATGTCTCCTATAGCTCCTATAGCTAATATATCTCCTATATCTCCTAATGCTTATATATCTCCTACATCTCCTATGGCTCCTATAACTAATATTTCTCCTATAGTTCGTATAGCTCTTATATCTCCTATAGCTCCTATAGTTCCTATAACTAATATATCTCCTACAGTTCCTATGTCTCCTATAGCTAATATATATCCTATATCTCCTATAGCTCCTGTAGCTCCTATAGCTCCTATAACTAATATAGTTCATACAGCTCCAATATCTCCTATATCTCCTATAGCTAATATATCTCCTATAGCTAATATATATCCTATAGTTCCTACAGCTAATATATATCCTATAGCTGCTATATCTCCTATAGCTCCTGTATCTCCTATAGCTAATATAATTCCTATAGCTCCTATGTCTCTTATAGCTCCTACAGCTAATATATCTCATATAGCTCCTATATCTCTTATAACTAATATATCTCCTATAGCTAATATATCTCCTATAGCTAATATAGCTCCTACATCACCTATATCTCCTACAGCTTCTATAGCTAATATATATTTCCTATATCTCCTATATCTCCTATAACTAATATATCTCCTATAGTTCCTATATCTGCTATAGCTCCTATATATCCTATATCTTCTATATCTCATATATCTCCTATAGCTAATATATATCCTATAGGTCCTATAATTAATATATATCATATAGCTCCTACAGCTAATTTATATCCTATAGCTGCTATATCTCCTATAGCTCCTATATCTCCTATAGCTCCTATATCTGCTATATCTCCTATAACTCATATGTCTCCTATAGGTCCTATGTCTCCTATAGCTAATATATATCCTATAGCTAATATTTCTCCTATAGCTAATATAGCTCCTACATCACCTATATCTCCTACAGCTTCTATAGCTAATATATATTTCCTATATCTCATATATCTCCTATAACTAATATATCTCCTATAGTTCCTATAGCTAATATATCTCCTATATCTCTTATAGCTAATATATCTCCTATAGCTCCTATATCTTCTATAGCTAATATATCTCCTATAGCTCCTATATCTCCTATATCTCCTGTATCTCCTATAGCTCCTGTATCTTCTATAGCTAATATTCTTCCTATAGCTCCTATATCTACTATAGCTCCTATATCTGCTATAGGTCCTATATCTCCTATATCTCCTATAGCTAATAAATATACTATAGTTCCTATATCTTCTATAGCTAATATATCTCCTATAGCTCCTATATCTCATATAGCTCCTGTATCTCCTATAGCTCCTGTATCTTCTATAGCTAATATTCTTCCTATAGCTCCTATATCTACTATAGCTCCTATATCTGCTATAGGTCCTATATCTCCTATAGCTCCTATAGTTAATATATCTCTCATAGCTCCTATAGCGAATATAATTCCTATATCTCCTATAGCTCCTACAACAAATATATATCCTATAGTTCCTATAGCTCCTATATCTCATATAGCTCCTGTATCTCCTATAGCTCCTGTATCTTCTATAGCTAATATTGTTCCTATAGCTCCTATATCTACTATAGCTCCTATATCTGCTATAGGTCCTATATCTCCTATAGCTTCTATAGCTAATATATCTCTCATAGCTCCTATAGCGAATATAATTCCTATATCTCCTATAGCTCCTATAACAAATATATATCCTATAGTTCCTATAGCTCCTATATCTCATATTGCTAATATATCTCCATTATCTCCTATAGTTCCTATAGTTAATATATCTCCTATTGCTCCTATATCTCCTATAGCTCCTATAGATAATATATCTCCTATATCTTCTAATGCTTATATATCTCCTACATCTCCTATGGCTCCTATAACTAATATTTCTCCTATAGTTCCTATAGCTCTTATATTTCCTATATCTCCTATAGCTCCCATATCTCCTATAGCTCCTATAACTAATATATCTCCTATATTTCTTATAGCTAATATATCTCCTATAGCTACTATATCTCATATAGCTCCTGTATCTCCTATAGCTCCTGTATCTCCTATAGCTAATATTGTTCCTATAGCTCCTATATCTACTATAGCTCCTATATCTCCTATGTCTCCTATAGCTCCTATAGGTAATATATCTCTCATAGCTCCTATAGCTAATATAATTCCTATACCTCCTATAGCTCCTATAACAAATATATATCCTATAGTTCCTATATCTCCTATAGCTAATATATCTCCTATAGTTCCTATAGCTAATATATCTCCTATAGTTCCTATAGTTAATATATCGCCTATAGCTCCTGTCTCCTATTGCTCCTGTAGATAATATATCTCCTATATCTCCTAATGCTAATATATCTCCTATATCTCCTATAACTAATATTTCTCCTATAGTTCCTATAGCTCTTATATCTCCTATATCTCCTATAGCTCCTATATCTCCTATAGTTCCTATAACTAATATATCTCCTATAGTTCCTATGTCTCCTATAGCTCTTATAGCTAATATATATCCTATAGCTCCTACAGCTAATATATATCCTATAGTTCCTATGTCTCCTATAGCTCTTATAGCTAATATATATCCTATAGCTCCTATAGCTATAATATCTCCTACAGCGCCTATAGCTCTTTGTTTTATTTAACCTTTATTTAATTAGGCAAGTCAGTTAAGAACACATTCTTATTTACAATTACGGCCTACCAAAAGGCAAAAAGCCTCCTGCGGGGACGGGTCTGGGATTAAAAATAAATAAATAAATAAAATATAAATACACGACAAAACACACATCATGACAAGAGAGACAACACTACATAAAGAGAGACAACACTACACTACATAAAGAGAGACAACACTACACTACATAAAGAGAGACAACACAACACTACATAAAGAGAGACCTAAGACAACAACATAGCACGGCAGCAACACAACATGACAACATGGTAGCCACACAACATGGTAGCAGCACAAAACATGGTACAAACATTGTTGGGCACAGACAACAGCACAAAGGGCAAGAAGGTAGAGACAACAATACATCTCACAAAGCAGCCACAACTGTCATTAAGAGTGTCCATGATTGAGTCTGAATGAAGAGATGGAGATTTTGTTTGTTGCAGCTCGTTCCAGTCGCTAGCTACAGTGAACTGAAAAGAGGAGTGACCCAGGGATATGTGTGCTTTGGGGACCTTTAATAAGGTAGTTGTTACCAAACTGTGTACATCAAGCTGCCTCAGGCTACAAAAACAGGAGATAGGCTCACGGGTTACGCCACTCACCACTCAGTCATATTAGGCAGTCCTCGCTAATTTTAATTTACACCACTCAGATTCATGAATGCATTCCAAATAGACAGCTCACATCCCTCTCGCTCTCTTTCTTACACATACACACACAGTACATTTCATTAGCACTTCTTGTTGTTCATCAGCAGACTACACTTTGGCGCACCGCCTCCTCCTGCGTTAAGCCCCCCTCACTCCCTGAGGCCGGTCTGGCTCGTGGACCAGTTGTTTCTTCATGGTAGGTGGTTTAGTCACTGGCAGGGAACAGGGCTGGAGGGAACAGGGCTGGAGGGAACAGGGCTGGAGGAAACAGGGCTGGAGGAAACAGGGCTGGAGGGAACAGGGCTGGAGGGCACAGGGCTGGAGGGAACAGGGCTGGAGGGAACAGGGCTGGAGGGAACAGGGCTGGAGGAAACAGGGCTGGAGGGAACAGGGCTGGAGGGAACAGGGCTGGAGGGAACAGGGCTGGAGGGAACAGGGCTGGAGGAAACAGGGCTGGAGGGTCAGGGCTGGAGGGCAGGGTGGTTGGAACACACACAGCCACAATCACACACCTCACCTGAGCACATACTAACATTCCATTTAGCAGAAGGCTAACACTGTATGAAGGCTAACACTGTATGTAGACCTCTACATACCAGGGTTATACCATAGACTAATAATTGTATGACAAATACCGTTCATAGTCATGGCATCCGTTGACTAGTAATTTAATATTTTATGATACAAACCATTATTTAGGTCAGTTGATTGGCTATGCAAACTGGCAGTTAACTAACATAACATTGAACTTACCTAAGGCTCTGCATCCTTTGACATGATGATGTAGCACAGCATGGCAATAGCAGAAATGTCAAACTTTCTAACCTGCTTGTTGGCAAAAACATGCTAGAGCCTGTTGCATCCTAATTGGTTTAGGATGAGTGTAATTGTTGTGCCCTTTGCATGCAAATGGCAGAAATCTCTGTTAAGTCTATTATCATCAGCTTGACAACGGTGTCTAATCAGGGATTTGGAGGAAACTGCTTAACATGGCTAATATTGCACTATATACATTTTTTTAAAGGCCTCAGTCTCATAAAAAAAATACAATAATTTATTGTATCTAATACAATAAAAGAAAACCAACAAGAGTATCTTGGCACACATAGGAGGGAGATATAGGATATATAGGAGATATAGGAGCTATAGGAGATATACGAGCAATAGGAGATGTAGGAGCTATAGGCGATTTGGGAGCTATAGGCGATATAGGAGATGTAGGAAATATAGTAGCTATATGAGATATAGTGGCTATAGCAGATATAGGATATATATGAGCTATAGGAGATATATGAGCTATATTAGATATAGGATATATAGGAGATATATGAGTTATAAGATATATAGTAGCTATTGGAGATATAGTAGCTATAGAAGATATAGGAGATATATGAGCTGTAGGATATATGGTAGCTATAGGAGATATACGAGCTATAGGAGATATAGGAGCTATAGGCGATATGGGAGCTATAGGAGATATAGGAGCTGTAGGAGCTATAGCAGATATAGGAGATGTACCAGCTATAGGAGCTATAGGATATATACCAGCTATATGATATATAGGAGATATTCCAGATATAGGAGTTATAGGAGCTGTAGGAGGAGATATACCAGCTATAGGAGCTATAGGAGATATACCAGCTATATGAGATATACCAGCTATAGGAGATATTCCAGCTATAGGAGATATAGGAGATATACCAGCTATAGGAGATATAGGAGCTTTAGGAGATATACCAGCTATAGGAGATATACCAGCTATAGGAGATATACCAGCTATAGGAGATATACGAGATATACCAGCTGTAGGAGATATAGGAGATATGCCAGCTATTGGAGCTATAGGAGATATACCAGATATAGGAGATATACCAGCTATAGGAGATATAGGAGCTATAGGAGATATAGAAGATACACCAGCTTTAGGAGATATAGGAGATATACCAGCTATAGGAGATAAAAAAGAATCTGCTGTCTCAGCCACTGCCTGTCACCAAGGGAGTATCCCAAGGCTTAATCCTAGGCACCACGCTCTTCTCAATTTACATCAACAACATAGCTCAGGCAGTAGGAAGTGCTCTCATCGATTTATATGCAGATGATACAGTCTTATATCCAGCTGGCCCTTCCCCGGATTTTGTGTTAACTTCTATGGGCTAGGTGGGACGCTAGCACAGCCAGTGAAATATCAGGGTGGCAAATTCCAAAACAACAAAATGTCATAATTCAACTTTCTCAAACATACAACTATTTTACACCATTTTAAAGATACACTTCTCCTTGATGTAACCACATTGTCCGATTTCAAAAAGGCTTTACAGCAAAAGCAAAACATTAGATTATGTTAGGAGAGTACAAAGACAAAAATAATCACACAGCCATTTTCCAAGCAAGAACATGTGTCAATAAAACCCAAAACACAGCTAAATGAAGCACTAACCCTTGACGATCTTCATCAGATGACACTCCTAGGACATTATGTTACACAATACATGTATGTTTTGTTCGATAAAGTTCATATTTATATCCAAAAACAGCATTTTACATTGGCGCATAATGTTCAGAAAATGTATTCCCACCAAAACGTCCGTGGAATGTGCACATCAATTTACAAAAATACTCATCATAAACATTGACAAAATATATAACAATTATTTAAAGAATTATAGATGACTACTCCTGGATGCAACCGCTGTGTCAGATTTTAAAATATCTTTATGGAGAAAGCACATTTTTCAATATTCTGAGTACATAGCTCAGCCATCACGGTGAGCTATTCAGACACCCGCCAAGTTCGGGGCAACCTAAACTCAGAATTAGCATTAGAAATATTCTCTTACCTTTGCTGATCTTCGTCAGAATGCACTCCCAGGACTGCTACTTCCACAAGAAATGTTGTTTTGTTCGAAATAATCCATATTTATGTACAAATACCTCCGATTTGTTCGTGCGTACAGATCACTTATCCAAAGGCATAATGCGCGAGCGCGCAACCAGAGACAAAAAGTCAAAATGTTCCATTACAGTACTTAGAAGCATGTCAAACGCTGTTTAAAATCAATCTTTATGGTATTTTTAATGTAAAATTGCGATAATATTCCAACCGGAAAATAGCATATTCATTCAAGAAGAAAAAGAGGGTACGGTGCGCTCGCGTGACCGCGCATATCCAATCCCTTTGTTGCCAGGCAGACCACTCAGTAACTGAGCTCCTATTATTGGCCCAGTGACAGGAAAATGCTCAAACCACTTTCTGAAGGCTTTAGACAGCCAATGGAAGCCTTAGGAAGTGCAACGTCCCCCACAGACACTGTAGTTTCGATAGAGAATCAAAAGAAGAACTACAATTCTCAGACTTTCCACTTCCTGCTTGGATTTTTCTCAGGTTTTTGCCTGCCATATGAGTTCTGTTATACTCACAGACACCATTCAAACAGTTTTAGAAACTTCAGAGTGTTTTCTATCCACATCACTAATAATATGCATATTCTAGTTTCTGGGCCAGAGTAGTAACCTGTTTAAATTGGGTACGTTTTTCATCCGGCCGTGAAAATACTTCCCCCTAGCCCAGACAGGTTAAATGCTCTACAACGAAGCTTTCTTAGTGTCCAACAAGCTTTCTCTACCCTTAACCTTGTTCTGAACACCTCCAAAACAAAGGTCATGTGGTTTGGTAAGAAGAATGCCCCTCTCCCCACAGGTGTGATTTCTACCTCTGAGGGTTTAGAGCTTAAGGTAGTCACCTCATACAAGTACTTGGGAGTATGGATAGATGGTATATTGTCCTTCTCTCAGCACATATCAAAGCTGCAGGCTAAAGTTAAATCTAGACTTGGGTTTCCTCAATCGTAATTGTTCCTCGTTCATCCCTGCTGCCAAACTAATCCTGATTCAGATGACCATCCTACCCATGCTAGATTATAGAAACATCATTTATAGATCGGCAGGTAAGGGTGCTCTCGTTATAGGACACGTCACTGCACTCTATACTCCTCTGTAAACTTGTCATCTCTGTATACCCGTCGCAAGACCCCACTGGTTGATGCTTATTTATAAAACCCTCTTAGGCCTAACTCCCCCATATCTGAGATATCTACTGCAGCCCTCATCCTCCACATACAACACCCGTTCTGATAGTCACATTCTGTTAAAACTTCTTTGGGACTGGGGGGCAGTATTGAGTAGCTTGGATGAATAAGGTGCCCAGAGTAAACTGCCTGCTACTCAGGCCCAAAAGCTAGAATATGCATATAATTAGTGGATCTGGATAGAAAACACTCTGAAGTTTCTAAAACTGTTTGAATGATGTCTGTGAGTATAACAGAACTCAAATGGCAGGCAAAAACCTGAGAAAAAATTCAACCAGGAAGTGGGAAATCTGAACTTTGTAGTTTTTCAAGTGATTGCCTATCCAATATACAGTGTCTATGGGGTCATATTGCACTTCCTAAGGCTTCCACTACATGTCAACAGTCTTTAGAACATTGCTTCAGGCTTCTACTGTGAAGGGGGAGAGAATAAGAGTGGTTTGAATCAGGGGTCTGGCAGAATGCTATGAGCTAAGTCTCGCGCGCGGCCGTGAGCGTGAGCTGCGTTCCCTTTCATTTCTAAAGACAAAGGAATTGTCCGGTTGGAATATTATGATAAAGATTTATAATAAAAAGATCCTAAAGATTGATTCTATACATCGTTTGACATGTTTCTACGAACGTTAATGGAACTGTTTTGACTTTTCGTCTGGACTTAGTGCCTGCGCATTGTGCATTTGGATACTGGACTAAACGCGCAAACAAAAAGGAGGTATTTGGACATATGTGATGGACTTTATCGAACAAAACAAACATTTATTGTGGAACTGGGATTCCTAGGAGTGCATTCCGATGAAGATCATCAAAGGTAAGTGAATATTTATAACGCTATTTCTGAGTTTTGTGACACCGCTCCTTGGTTGGAAAATGGCTGTATGGTTTTCTGTGGCTAGGCGCTGACCTAACATAATTGCATGGTGTGCTTTTACCGTAAAACCTTTTTGAAATCTGACACAGCGGTTGCATTAAGGAGAAGTTTATCTTTAATTGTATGTTTAACACTTGTATCTTTTATCAATGTTTATGATAAGTATTTCTGTAATTTGATGTGGCTCTCTGCACTTTCACCGGATGTTTGTTTGAGACAATGCATTTCTGAACATAATGTGCCAATTTCAAATGAGGTTTTTGGACATAAAGATGAACTTTATCGAACAAAACACACATTTATTGTCTAACATGATGAAGTCCTGGGAGTGCCATCCGGTGAAGATCATCCAAGGTTAGTGATTCATTTTAACGCTATTTCTGTCTTTTGTGACACCTCTCCTTCTTTGGAAAATGGCTGCATGTTTTTCTGTGGCTAGGCGCTGACCTAACATAATCGCAAGGTGTGCTTTCGCCATAAAGCCTTTTTGAAATCAGACACTGTGGCTGTATTAACAAGAAGTTTATCTTTAAAATGGTGTATAATTCTTGTATGTTTGAGGAATTTTAATTATGAGATTTCTGTTGTTTTGAATTTGGCGCCCTGCAATTTCACTGGCTGTTGTCGAGGTGGGACGCTAGCATCCCACATATCCCAGAGAGGATAACCTGTTTGGGATAGGGGACAGTATTTTCACGTCCGGATGACAAGTGTGCCCAAAGTAAACTGCCTGCTACTCACGCCCAGAAGCTAGGATATGCATATAGGTAGATTTGGTAGATTTGGATAGAAAACACTCTAAAGTTTCTAAAACTGTTAAAATAATGTCTGTGAGTATAACAGAACTTATTTGGCAGGTGAAACCCCGAGGACAAACCATCCAGGATTCTTTTTTTTAGTTCACCGTGTTTTCAATTGGGTTTCTGTGGGAACCTAGATATCTGTGGCACTTGGTTGCAGTTCCTATTGCTTCCACTAGATGTCAACAGTCTTTGGAAATTCATTGATGTTTTTCTTTAGAGAAATGAAGAAGTACGGCTATTCAGAACGAGGGTCCAGCCTAGTGCTCTCTAATGTTTTTGTACGCGTGACCTGGAACGTGCTTCACTTTGTTTTCATCCGGTATTGAACGCAGTTTATCCCGTCTTAAATTTTACAGATTATTTATGTTTTAAAATATCTAAAGTTGGATTAGGAAAGTTGTTTGAAATGTGTTGACAAAGTTTACAGGTAACTTATTAGATATTTTGTAGTCATGTTGGGCGAGCTGGAACCAGTGTTTTTCTGAATCAAACGCGCCAAATAAATTGACATTTTGGAGATATAACGACGGGATTAATCGAACAAAAGGACCATTTGTGATGTTTATGGGACACATTGGAGTGCCAACAGAAGAAGCTCTTCAAAGGTGAGGCATGAATTATATCGTTAATTCTGAGTTTTGTGTCGCGCCTGGCGGGTTGAGATATGATTGCCATGTGTTTGTTTGATGGGGTGCTGTCCTCAGATAATCGCATGGTTTGCTTTCGCCGTAAAGCCTTTTTGAAATCTGACACGGTGGCTAGATTAACAAGAAGTTAAGGTTTAATTTGGTGTTTGCACTTGTATGAAAGTTAAATATTTCTAATAATGTTTTGGGAATTTCGCGCTCTTCAATTTCACCGGATGTTGTGGAAACGTTCCGCTAGTGGAACCCCTAGCCGTAAAAGGTTTTAAGACTATATCCAAGTGCTTATTAATGTCAATGGTTGTGAAAGCTCAGAATACAATACTGTACCATCTATGGAGTAGTGACAGTACATAGCAATGTTGTACAGAGGAACCATTCATAATTCAATAGATATGGATGGATGGATTCTTGAACAAGCAACACACATTCATCTATTATGATTAGGAGGGCTTAGAGATGTAGGTTACTGTAATAAATACAAGCATGTTGTATATGAATGACATGGATTCATGTGGCAGGGATGTGTCTGCTGTCTAAGAGACCGGGCGGGAATCAGGTGCCTGCTGGGATTTTAAAGTAAAACCACAACACATGGATACCCTATAGATTCAGTACCAGGAAGTAGAACAGTTGGAAATTCTCTCCAGAGAATCTCTAAAGTGAAATGTCTGCAGCCTGTGACGTCTCCGACTCTGTCATATCAAGCTAACAGGCATGATTTATGTGTGCACTGGCTCTTTTCCCCCAGAATGGATCGATACCTCTCAGGCACTGACATGCTGTTACGATCAAAGCATAAGGGGGACATGTTCATAATTCTACACAGCTAATGTCTTAGCTTCCATTAACCCTATACGTGCAAACAAGAGACACATCATTTAAAACTAGCTGCTATGGCAAGATGAAGACAACAAAATTGACCCAGGGTTTATGCTCCATATTGCAGGTTGCGTGATAACTTGTTCCATTCTGAATATCAACAATAGCTGAGTTGCTAAGTGTGGGTGTGTGCAAATAGTAGTCTTTATATAGACTTATACAAATGCCTTCAGAAAGCATTATTCAAATATTGTTGTGTTACAGCCTGAATTCAAAACGGATTACATAGATTTTGTCCCTCCTCCATCTACACACATTACCCCATAATGACAAAGGGAAAACAGGTTTTTAGACATTTTTGCAAATGTATTTGGCAGCAATTACATCTGTTAGTCTTTCTGGGTAAGTCTTTAAGAGCTTTGCACACCTGGAGTGTACAATATTTGCACATTATTCTTTATAAAATTCTTCAAGCTCTGTCAAGTTGGTTGTTGATCATTGCCAGAAAGCCATTTTCAAGTCTCTTGCCATAGATTTGTAAAAATGATTCCATTTTCACATTATGGGGTATTGTGTATAGGCCAGTGACACTAAATCTCAATGTAATCCCTTTTAAGTTCAGGCTGTAACACAACAAAGTGTGGAGAAGTCAAGAGATGTGAAAACATTCTGAAGGCACTGCATATGGAGATGTAGGCCTTGGAGCTATGCCACAATAACATTTCAATTCTAAACATATTAAGATAGACATATGAAGGCATTATAGCTTATGGTGAAGTGTAGCGTAGGATATGTATACCGTAGACATATATAATGTACACATGAAATTTGGCCTTGTGGGTAGAGTGTCTGCCCTGAGATTCTAAGGTTGGGAGTTCGATCTCCAGCCGAGTCATATAAAATAAATTGGACCCGATACATAAAGGGGATGTATTGGGGCTAATGCCCTGCGATAGACTAGCGTCCTGTCAAGCTGCTATAGAAACAGGGGCAGGCTCCTGCTCCAATGAGCCATTCCAGCTTGCACATGCCAAGGATACTTACTACAGTAACTCAAATTCAACAACCTTCTTGTTGTCGTCTCAAATGGACTCATCTGCCATTTGTAAAGTCATACAGTTTTACTGGATGCCATTTCCTCCAGCCATTTCCTCCAGGGAGTAAACAACTGAAAGCTCTGAATACAAGGCCACAAGATATAATGGGTCCCAGGAGAAAGGATGGGGATTCAATGTGGGAGTAGGGCAGCACCTTAATAATATAGGATTATGCCTCTGTAAGCCCATGTGAATTTTCAGGGCTTAAGATATCTGTCTAAAGAGCACTGAGTATATTGAAACATGGACTCTCTAGAGGGGAAATGTGATTTGTGATGGACGAAGTGTTTGTGTTTGTGTGTGTATTATGTTCCTGCAATGTCATTGCTATTGTGTGTGTGTTCATGAATGTGTGTGTGTGTGTGTGTGTTCATGAATGTGTGTGTTTGTGTGTGTTCATGAATGTGTGTGTGTGTGTGTGTGTGTGTTCATGAATGTGTGTGTGTGTGTGTTCATGAATGTGTGTGTTTGTGTGTGTATTATGTTCCTGCAATGTCATTGCTATTGTGTGTGTGTTCATGAATGTGTGTGTTTATATGTTCCTGCAGTGTCATTGCTATTGTGTGTGTGTGTGTGTGTGTGTGTGTGTGTGTGTGTGTGTGTGTGTGTGCACGCACCAGCTGTGTGACTGACATCTGTGAAGAACCACCAGGGACAAACAATATCTCTGTCCTCTCTGTGAAGAACCACCAGGGACAAACAAGATCTCTGTCCTCTCTGTGAAAGACCACCAGGGACAAACAAGATCTCTGTCCTCTCTGTGAAGAACCACCAGGGACAAACAAGATCTCTGTCCTCTCTGTGAAGAACCACCAGGGACAAACAATATCTCTGTCCTCTCTGTGAAGAACCACCAGGGACAAACAAGATCTCTGTCCTCTCTGTGAAGAACCACCAAGTACAAACAAGATCTCTGTCTTCTCTGTGAATAACCACCAGGGACAAACAAGACCTCAATCCTCTCTGTGAAGAACCACCAAGGACAAACAAGATCTCTTTCCTCTCTGTGAAGAACCACCAGGGACAAGCAAGATCTCTGTCCTCTCTGTGAAGAACCACCAAGGACAAACGAGATCTCTGTCCTCTCTGTGAAGAACCACCAAGGACAAACAAAATCTCTGTCCTCTCTGTGAACAACCACCAGGGACAAACAAGATATCTGTCCTCTATGTGAAGACCCACTAGGGACAAACAAGATCTCTGTCCTCTCTGTGAACAACCACCAGGGACAGACAAGCAGTGAGTGGTGCTGACCTCACATAGAGACCTAACAGGGAACAGATCAGGGTGGTGCTAACCTCACATAGAGACCTAACAGGGAACAGATCAGGGTGGTGTTGACCTCACAGAGAAACCTAACAGGGAACAGATCAGGGTGGTGTTGACCTCACATAGAGACTTACCAGGGAACAGATCAGGGTGGTGTTGACCTCACAGAGAGACCTAACAGAGAACAGATCAGGGTGGTGTTGACCTCACAGAGAGACCTAACAGGGAACAGATCAGGGTGGTGCTGACCTCACATACAGAACTAACAGAGAACAGATCAGGGCTGGCAATTAAGCCCTTTTTCTAGCATTCTAGTCTATTTCACTGCTGGTCCTTCAACCCTTAGTTTCAGTAAAGGCCTTGTTTAAAACACCATAGCACTTTTAACCATGTCCCTTATCACACGAATATAAAACAAATGAATTATTGACTGACAGTCCAACCATGCATTATTCAAGTACAGCACCATTGCATTTCATATTGGATGTTGTACTGTACCTCACAAGAGGCAGGTTGCCTTGCACTGCACATGACTGGGTGCTGTGTTTAATATTAAAATATCAACATATAAAACAGTCAGTCCCAGAAAACATAGAACTCTATTGTGTCTGTGTGAACTGAGAGGAGCTTCTGAGATTTAACTCTAGAAAGTGATTGATGATGGTCCCAGAAAACATTTGACCGTTTCTTTTCTGGAACATATTATTCTCATGAGTCAACAGAGAACAGGTCTTGTGGTAAGTCGTTAGAGAGTACAGGGAGCTAATCGTCAAAGTGAATACGGAATTGCTTTATCAGTTGGTCTGTGAAAGAGAGCTAGATATACAATACCGTTCAAAAGTTCGGCCTCACCTAGAAATGTCCTGTTTTTTTAAAGAAAAGCAAATTTTTTGTCCATTAAAATAACATCAAATTGATCAGAAATACAGTGTAGACATTGTTAATGTTGTAAATGACTAATGTTGCTGGAAACGTCAGATTTTTTTATGGAATATCTACACAGGCGAACAGAGGCTCATTATCAGCAACCATCACTCCTGTGTTCCAATGGCATGTTGTGTTAGCTAATCCAAGTTTATCATTTTAAAAGGCTAATTGATCATTAGAAAATCCTTTTGCAATTATGTTAGCACAGCTGAAAACTGTCGTTCTGATTAAAGAATGAATAAAACTGGCCTTCTTCAGACTAGTTGAGTATCTGGAGCATCAGCATTTGTGGGTTCCATTACAGGCTCAAAATTGCCAGAAACTTTCTTCTGAAACTCGTCAGTCTATTCTTGTTCTGAGAAATGAAGGCTATTCCATGCGAGAAATTGCCAAGAAACTGAAGATCTCGTACAACGCTATGTACTACTCCCTTCACAGACCAGCGCAAACTGGCTCTAACAAGAATAGAAAGAGGAGTGGGAGGCCCCGGTGCACAACTGAGCAAGAGGACAAGTACATTAGAGTGTCTAGTTTGAGAAACAGACCCCTCACAAGCCCTCAAATGGCACCTTCATTAAATAGTACCTGCAAAACACCAGTCTCAACGTCAAAGGTGAAGAGGTGACTCCGGGATGCTGGCCTTGTAGGCAGAGTTGCAAAGAAAAAGCCATATCTCAGACTGTCCAATAAAAATAAAAGATTAAGATGGGCAAAACAACACAGACCCTGGACAGAGGAACTCTGCCTAGAAGGCCAGCATCCCAGAGTCGCCTCTTCACTGTTGACATTGAGACTGATGTTTCGTGGGTATTGTTTAATTAAGCTGCCAGTTGAGGACTTGTGAGGCGTTGTACGAGATCTTCAGTTTGTTGGCAATTTCTCTCATGGAGGAATAGCCTTCATTTCTCAGAACAAGAATAGACTAAAGAGTTTCAGAAGAAAGTCCTTTGTTTCTGGCCATTTTGAGCCTGTAATCAAACCCACCAATGCTAATGATCCAGATACTCAACTAGTCTAAAGAAGGTCAGTTTTCTTTCAAAAACAAAGACATTTCTAAGTGACCCTAAACTTTTGAACGGTAGTGTATATAAAGTATGACTAAAAAGAGAACACATTTTAATATGTGACTTCTATGTATCTCTTCTTAGTCATACATGTACCCTCCAAATCTCTTAACGGCTACGTCAAAATCTAATCAAATGAAAGTTTTTTTGGTTCGGTAAGAATCCAATTAATAACCAAATAGCACTGTAACAGTAATCCAATTTACACTGTAACAGTAATCCAATTATCAACCCAATAGCACTGTAACAGTAATCCAATTAACAACCCAAATAGCACTGTAACAGTAATCCAAGTGCAATCTATACATATATACACCTGATGATACTACACAAGATATACTAACAATGATATTTACAGCAGTAGAAATATTAGTAAGCTATGTCAATAATCCAGTATATTAATAAATATGTGGTGTGTTAAAACAGTGTAACTAAAATGTGATGTACAGCAGTAGAAATATTAGTAAGCTATGTCAATAATCCAGTATATTAATACATATGCGGTGTGTAAAAACAGTGTAACTAAAATGTGATGTACAGTAGTAGAAATATTAGAGTGAGCTATGTCGAGAATACAGTATTTAAATACACAGTACAAAACCCCATAGCAAAATGACCTGAGTTCAGAATACAGTATTTAAACACAGTACAAAACCCCATAGCAAAATGACCTTAGTTCAGAATACAGTATTTAAACGCAGTACAAAACCCCATAGCAAAATTACCTGAGTTCAGAATACAGTATTTAAATATACAGTACAAAACCCCATAGCAAAATGACCTGAGTTCAGAATACAGTATTTAAACGCAGTACAAAACCCCATAGCAAAATGACCTGAGTTCAGTATACAGTATTTAAACACAGTACAAAATCCCATAGTAAAATGACCTGAGTTCAGAATACAGTATTTAAACAGTGTACAAAACTCCATAGCAAAATGACCTGAGTCTAGAATACAGTATTTAAACAGAGTACAAAACCCCATAGCAAAATGACCTGAGTCTAGAATACAGTATTTAAACAGAGTACAAAACTCCATAGCAAAATGACCTGAGTCCAGAATACAGTATTTAAACACAGTACAAAACCCCATAGTAAAATGACCTGAGTCTAGAATACAGTATTTAAACAGTGTACAAAACTCCATAGCAAAATGACCTGAGTCCAGAATACAGTATTTAAACACAGTACAAAACCCCATAGTAAAATGACCTGAGTCTAGAATACAGTATTTAAACAGTGTACAAAACTCCATAGCAAAATGACCTGAGTCCAGAATACAGTATTTAAACACAGTACAAAACCCCATAGTAAAATGACCTGAGTCTAGAATACAGTATTTAAACAGTGTACAAAACTCCATAGCAAAATGACCTGAGTCCAGAATACAGTATTTAAACACAGTACAAAACCCCATAGTAAAATGACCTGAGTTCAGAATACAGTATTTAAACACAGTATAAAACCCCATAGCAAAATGACCTGAGTTCAGAATACAGTATTTAAACACAGTACAAAACCCCATAGCAAAATTACCTGAGTCCAGAATACAGTATTTAAACACAGTACAAAACCCCATAGTAAAATCAGTCCAGAATATAAACAATATACATGTATGTAAATGGTGTGTATAGACAGAATGAACAGTATGTGAATATACTTGTAAAAATGTCCATTTGTTAACGTCTACTGTATATCTATGTTCATCCGGTCCATTCGATGTGTTATCATTGAGTGTTGAAATCCATCGTTTTTTTTCTTCTTAAAAACTGCATTCTACGCTATGTGAGAGCCAAAGCAAAGACATGGCCTTCTAATGTCAAAACAGGGATGTATTTACAGTCATAGTTTATGAAGAAAAAAACTATCAGGATAGAAAAAACAGTCTGTAACTGTAACACAATGTAGAATGGCATAACACTTGAAAACAGCCTGTAACTGTAACAATGTAGAATGGCATAACACTTGAAAACAGTCTGTAACTGTAACACAATGTAGAATGGCATAACACTTGAAAACAGTCTGTAACTGTAACAATGTAGAATGGCATAACACTTGAAAACAGTCTGTAACTGTAACAATGTAGAATGGCATAACACTTGAAAACAGTCTGTAACTGTAACAATGTAGAATGGCATAACACTTGAAAACAGTCTGTAACTGTAACAATGTAGAATGGCATAACACTTGAAAACAGCCTGTAACTGTAACACAATGTAGAATGGCATAACACTTGAAAACAGTCTGTATCTGTAACACAATGTAGAATGGCATAACACTTGAAAACAGTCTGTAACTGTAACACAATGTAGAATGGCATAACACTTGAAAACAGCCTGTAACTGTAACAATGTAGAATGTCATAACACTTGAAAACAGTCTGTAACTGTAACAATGTAGAATGGCATAACACTTGAAAACAGTCTGTAACTGTAACACAATGTAGAATGGCATAACACTTGAAAACAGCCTGTAACTGTAACAATGTAGAATGGCATAACACTTGAAAACAGTCTGTAACTGTAACACAATGTAGAATGGCATAACACTTGAAAACAGTCTGTAACTGTAACACAATGTAGAATGACATAACACTTGAAAACAGTCTGTAACTGTAACACAATGTAGAATGACATAACACTTGAAAACAGTCTGTAACTGTAACACAATGTAGAATGGCATAACACTTGAAAACAGCCTGTAACTGTAACAATGTAGAATGACATAACACTTGAAAACAGCCTGTAACTGTAACAATGTAGAATGGCATAACACTTGAAAACAGTCTGTAACTGTAACACAATGTAGAATGACATAACACTTGAAAACAGCCTGTAACTGTAACATAATGTAGAATGGCATAACACTTGAAAACAGTCTGTAACTGTAACAATGTACAATGGCATAACACTTGAAAACAATCCAAGTGATTGTCATGACATAACTGGAGGGAAGTGTTCAGATGCTTAATGTTTCATCAGGACCATCAATTCACTTAGTACGAATCCACAGGGTATAGTGAATATAGATAAGAGCCTAGGGCCTGAAAAAATATACTGTTATGACCTAGAGGCATGAGAATGACAATGAGTGTGGCGGTGTGTGTTGGCCTACTGATGAGGAGGTGGAGCTGTGTGTGTTGGCCTACAGATGAGATGGGGCTGTGTTTGTTGGCCTACTGATGAGGAGGTGGAGCTGTGTGTGTTGGCCTACTGATGAGGAGGTGGAGCTGTGTGTGTTGGCCTACTGATGAGGAGGTGGAGCTGTGTTTGTTGGCCTACTGATGAGTAGGTGGAGCTGTGTGTGTTGGCCTACTGATGAGGAGGTGGAGCTGTGTATGTTGGCCTACTGATGAGGAGGTGGAGCTGTGTGTGTTGGCCTACTGATGAGGAGGTGGAGCTGTGTGTGTTGGCCTACTGATGAGGAGGTGGAGCTGTGTGTGTTGGCCTACTGATGAGGAGGTGGAGCTGTGTGTGTTGGCCTACAGATGAGATGGGGCTGTGTGTGTTGGCCTACTGATGAGGAGGTGGAGCTGTGTGTGTTGGCCTACTGATGAGGAGGTGGAGCTGTGTGTGTTGGCCTACTGATGAGGAGGTGGAGCTGTGTGTGTTGGCCTACAGATGAGATGGGGCTGTGTTTGTTGGCCTACTGATGAGGAGGTGGAGCTGTGTGTGTTGGCCTACTGATGAGGAGGTGGAGCTGTGTGTGTTGGCCTACTGATGAGGAGGTGGAGCTGTGTGTGTTGGCCTACAGATGAGATGGGGCTGTGTTTGTTGGCCTACTGATGAGGAGGTGGAGCTGTGTGTGTTGGCCTACTGATGAGGAGGTGGAGCTGTGTTTGTTGGCCTACTGATGAGGAGGTGGAGCTGTGTGTGTTGGCCTACAGATGAGATGGGGCTGTGTGTGTTGGCCTACTGATGAGGAGGTGGAGCTGTGTTTGTTGGCCTACTGATGAGGAGGTGGAGCTGTGTGTGTTGGCCTACTGATGAGGAGGTGGGGCTGTGTGTGTTGGCCTACTGATGAGGAGGTGGGGCTGTGTGTGTTGGCCTACTGATGAGGAGGTGGAGCTGTGTGTGTTGGCCTACTGATGAGTGTGTTGGCTTACAGATGAGGAGGTGGGGCTGTGTGTGTTGGCCTACTGTGAGGTGTGCGTTGGCCTACAGATGAGGAGGTGGATCAGTGTGTGTTGGCCTACAGATGAGGAGGTGGATCAGTGTGCGTTGGCCTACAGATGAGGTGTGCGTTGGCCTACAGATGAGGAGGTGTGGCTGTGTGTGCAGTAATAAATTATGACAAGGGGCAGGCAGCACGATCACACTATATTTACACTTCACATTCATTATGCTGTAAACGCTAGCATTTCAGTTCATGATCTATTTATGTTGACATACTCAAGCTCCTAAGCAGTGGGATCCACTGGAAAAAACGTTGACCACGGTAAAAAAAAGAGAAATGGCAAGCTAAACATGAAAAGAGCAGATACAGTAACTATGAAAAAAAGCTGTCTCATCACTGGACTCCCAAAAGGACTTCCCAGGCTAAAGTACAATATGTGGCAGGCCTTTGAACTGAACAGGACCTTAGTGTTGTTTTCAGCTCAGTGTTATTAGCACCACCACCCCCCCGACCCAAATACAAGGAAAATGAATGATGTCTGAGGTTTAGAGATAAATTAAAAAGTAGAGGACACCAACCCTATCTGAACCCATGTTTTTGTTTTCTTAAAAACCGTGATAAAAAGAAAATGCATTTGGTTTCATAGGCTATATATAAAGCATGTACACATCATTTATTTACAAATACTCTTTATTTGCACTTTTGCTAGCAGTATCTTGTCTTGTAAGGGCTACATGGTGCTAAGCGCATGTTTATTTATTTTTTTACATGTTTTTATTTAACCTTTATTTAACTTGGTTGTATCATGATGATACAGAACTTCATTATTTTAAACAGGCCATTGCAGGACCTCAATTTGGATAGGATCTCCATAAGAAGGGTAATGAATCAGAATGTTTCTTCTTTGGCTTGCCTCCATTTCCCCTCTGATGTGGCTGATGTGGCAATAGCTTCCTGTTACAGTGATCTATTCTCCTCTGATGTGACAATAGCTTCCTGTTACAGTGATCTATTCTCCTCTGGTGTGACAAGAGCTTCCTGTTACAGTGATCTATTCTCCTCTGGTGTGACAAGAGCTTCCTGTTACAGTGATCTATTCTCCTCTGGTGTGACAAGAGCTTCCCCTACAAATGTCTATTACAGTGATCTATTCTCCTCTGATGTTGCT
Source organism: Salmo trutta (assembly GCF_901001165.1). NCBI lineage: Eukaryota > Metazoa > Chordata > Actinopteri > Salmoniformes > Salmonidae > Salmo > Salmo trutta. The sequence continues at coordinate 3,127,246 of NC_042985.1, forward strand.
GATGTGACAAGAGCTTCCTGTTACAGTGATCTATTCTCCTCTGATGTGGCAATAGCTTCCTGTTACAGTGATCTATTCTCCTCTGATGTGACAAGAGTTTCCTGTTACAGTGATCTATTCTCTTCTGATGTGACAAGAGCTTCCTGTTACAGTGATCTATTCTCTTCTGATGTGACAAGAGCTTCCTGTTACAGTGATCTATTCTCTTCTGATGTGACAAGAGCTTCCTGTTACAGTGATCTATTCTCCTCTGATGTGACAAGAGCTTCCTGTTACAGTGATCTATTCTCCTCTGATGTGACAAGAGCTTCCTGTTACAGTGATCTATTCTCCTCTGATGTGACAAGAGCTTCCTGTTACAGTGATCTATTCTCCTCTGATGTGACAAGAGCTTCCCCTATAAATGTCTATTACAGTGATCTATTCTCCTCTGATGTGGCAATAGCTTCCTGTTACAGTGATCTATTCTCCTCTGATATGGCTGATGTGACAAGAGCTTCCTCTTCACTATGTTACAGTGATCTATTCTCCTCTGATGTGACAAGAGCTTCCTCTTCACTCTGTTACAGTGATCTATTCCCCTCTAGGTGATCCACCACATTTCTCCACAGAATGCAGAGGGACTCAGATCAATTTTTAATCAAATAACTACGCTGATCAAAGCTCCCACTCGCTGTGGAGATCACGCCACCTATGAAGCTGGAGCATTTTCCATCGACTCAATCAACGTCTGTAGTATTCTCTCTGGTGTGCAATCTGGTTTCCGCTCATGTTATGGATTTGTCACTGCAACCTTAAAGTTCCTAAATTCTGTCACCACCGCCTTGACTATTTTTATTGACTTGGCCATAGCTTTTGATACGGTAGACTATTCCATTCTTGTGGGTTGGCTAAGGAGTATTGGTGTCTCGGTATGATTACTACCTCTGAGGGTTTAGAGCTTGTAGTCACCTCATACAGGTACTTGGGAGTACGGCTAGACGGTATACGGTCCTTCTCTCAGCACATATCAAAGCTGCAGGCTAAAGTTACATCTAGACTTGGTTTCCTCTATCGTAATCGCTCCTCTTTCACCCCAGCTGTCAAACTAACCCTGATTCAGATGACCATCCTACCCATGCTAGATTATAGAGACATAATCTATAGATCAGCAGGTAAGGGTGCTCTCAAGCGGCTAGATGTTCTTTACCATTCGGCCACCAGATTTACCGACAATGCTCCTTACAGGACACATCACTGCACTCTATACTCCTCTGTAAACTGGTCATCTCTGTATACCCGACACAAGACCCACTGGTTGATGCTTATTTATAAAAACCTCTTAGGCCTCACTCCCCCCTATCTGAGATATCTACTGCAGCCCTCATCCTCCACATACAACACCCGTTCTGCCAGTCACATTCTGTTAAAGGTCCCCAAAGCACACACATCCCTGGGTCGCTCCTCTTTTCAGTTCGCTGCAGCTAGCGACTGGAACAAGCTGCAAAAAACACTAAAACTGGACAGCTTTATCGCCATCTCTACATTCAAAGACTCAATCATGGTCACTCTTACTGACACTTGTGGCTGCTTCGCGTGATTTATTGCTGTCTCTACCTTTTTGCCATTTGTGCTGTTGCCTGTGCCTAAAAATGTTGATACCATGTTTATGCCGCCACCATGTTGTGTTGTCATGTTCTGTTGTTGTCATGTAGTGTTGTTGTCATGTTGTACTAATACCATGTTGTGCTGTCATGTTGTGTTGCTGCCATGTTGTGTTGTTGTCATGTTGTACTAATACCATGTTGTGCTGTCATGTTGTGTTGCTGCCATGTTGTGTTGTTGTCATGTTGTTTTATTGTCATGTGTTGCTGCCACATTGTGCTGGTGCCATGTTGTGTTGTTGTCATGTTGTGCTAATACCATGTTGTGTTGTTGTCATGTTGTGTTGTTGTCATGTTGTGTTGTTGTCATGTTGTACTAATACCATGTTGTGCTGTCATGTTGTGTTGCTGCCATGTTGTGTTGTTGTTTTATTGTCATGTGTTGCTGCCACATTGTGTTGTTGCCACGTTGTGTTGTTGCCACGTTGTGTTGTTGTCATGTTGTGTTGTTGTCATGTTGTGCTAATACCATGAAGTGTTGTTGTCATGTTGTGTTGTTGTCATGTTGTGCTAATACCATGTTGTGTTATGTTGATTTGCTGCGATGTGTTGTTGTCATGTTGTTTTATTGTCATGTTGTGTTGCTGCCGTGCTGTGTTGTCGTCATGTTGTTTTGCTGCCATGTTATGTTGTTGTCATGTTGTGTTGCTGCCATGCTGTGTTGTCGTCATGTTGTTTTGCTGCCATGTTGTGTTGTTGTCATGTTGTGCTAATACCATGTTGTGTTATGTTGTGTTGCTGCGATGTGTTGTTGTCATGTTGTTTTATTGTCATGTTGTGTTGCTGCCATGCTGTGTTGTCGTCATGTTGTTTTGCTGCCATGTTGTGTTGTTGTCATGTTGTGTTGCTGCCATGCTGCGTTGTTGTCTTAGGTCTCTCTTTATGTAATGTTGTGGTGTCTCTCGTCGTGATGTCTGTTTTGTCCTACATTTTTCTTTTTAATCCCAGCCCCCGTCCCCACAGGAGAAATGTGTTCTTAATAATTGACATGCCTAGTTAAATAAAGGTTAAATAAAAAATAAAAAAATATATAAAAGACTGAAGCAATCAGGAAGGCACTGGGAAGAAGGAAACTGCCATTTTGATGTTATGGTTGCAGGAAAAACAACATCTTTCACTGACTTGAATGAAGGGAACACGGTTGTGTTTCATGTGTGGAGGAGTAGCAGGAAATTACACAGATTTCTTGACTGTAGTGTATTGATTGTAATAGGAGTTAGTGTATTCCCATTGCAACCTTGTTATCGATGTTCTCACATACACAAAGGAAAGCAACTTCATGGAAAAAGGAAGGAATCAAGCTTTTGTCTTTGTAAATGTTGGTTTGTTGTACTGTAGTAGGCATGCACAGCCACTTGTCTTCATAACACTAGCATAAGAACGGCTTGATCTGGCATCATGTTCCTTGTTCATTAGATGATGATTCAATCATTATCAACTGACATAACGCTGTAATATGGCCTTAACAATGGAACTACAAATATTTGAGGTGTTGAATGAATGCCATTCTTTTTTTTAATTAAATTTTTTTCTTTTGTCAAATCGCCAATTGGCAACCCATCCCTTATGGGATTAATTGACACATAAACAAACATTACAATAATTCACTATGGTAATTAAATGATCATTCTTCTTTCGCTGTTCTCTGCATTGCACATCACATAAAGAGTGAAACAATGTCAGGTAGAAATCAATACGTAATAGTCAATAAGGTTATCCAAACAATAATTACATCCCTAGAGCAGTACAATAATATATATACATACATACATACATACATACATACATACATACATACATACATACATACATACATACATACATACATACATACATACATACATACATACATAGGCAAGAAAAAGTATTTCAATTTCTGCATAAAATTTGATCTGACCTTCATCTAAGTCACAACAATAGACACACAGTGTGCTTAAACTAATAACACACAAACAGTTATACGTTTTCATGTCTTTATTGAACACACCGTGTAAACATTCACAGTGCAGGGTGGGAAAAGTATATGAACCCTTGGATTTAATAACTGGTTGAGCCTTCTTTGGAAGCTATAACCTTGTTGGGGTAGGTTCCTTGTTCCTTTTCAATCATTTGCTTGTTGGTGAAATCAGCAATCAGACAATATCTTTAAGTATATCAATCATTCATTTATTAATGCAATTGTAGACAAAAGTTGACAACGGGAACATAGCACGTATGTTTCCGAGTAAGTACTGCAAAATAGGAAAGGGTCCAAGTTGCTATAATATGCGTGCAGTCAACCCCTAGTGATGTAACTGCCTACGTCAACACCTTCTACTCATGAGACCAAGCCCATGCATATACAGTTATACAAACTTGCAGGAGAGAACAATAGTTCCAGTGTTTTCTAAGGGCTCAGCAGTAATTTTCCACTCCCCAAGTTGCTTTATAGTTGTATATCTGACTTGTCTCTTATCTCTTTCACTCCCCTGCAGGGTTCTGTGTCTATGAATCTCTTTTAGCCTTGAGGCGCTTTCTCACAGACACCCTATTTTGATTGCAATAACTCACACATCTCTCAGACAGTTTCTTATAAGAAGCAGAGACTAGAAAAGAACTGTGGAACAATATTAAACCTTATAATGCATATATATATATTTCTAATCTGTAGTCCAGGACCCTATAAATGTAGTGGCCCTTCCCCTTCTATTAATACAACATAAGCATAATCAATTATTATAATACATCAATCATTTGGTGCAGCCCCTATCATGACCCCAAGGTGAACCCATCAACCTCAACCAAATGTTTTCTGTCGTTGCGGATCAGACCTGCACAATGATCAGGTGGAATTTTTGAAAATTCCAAAACATTAATAAAAACGGTTTCACTTAATCGGGTTGAGGTCAGGACATTGACTGGGCCACTCCAGAAGGCATATTTTCTTCTGTTGAAGCCATTCTGTTGTTGATTTACTTCTGTGTTTTGGGTCGTTGTCCTGTTGCATCACCCAACTTCTGTTGACCTTCAATTGGCAGACAGATAGCCTTACATTCTCCTGCAAAAAGTCTTGATAAACTTGGGAATTAATTTTTCCGTTGATGATAGCAAGGTGTCCTGGCCCTGAGGCAGCAAAGCAGACCCAAACCATGATGCTCCCTCCACCATACTTTACAGTTGGGATGAGGCTTTGATGTTGGTGTGCTGTGCCTTTTTTTCTCCACACATAGTGTTGTGTGTTCCTTCCAAACAACTCAACTTTAGTTTAATCTGTCCACAGAATATTTTGCCAGTAGCACTGTGGAACATCCAGGTGCTCTTTTGCGAACTTCAGATGTGCAGCAATGTTTTTTTGGACAGCAGTGGCTTCTTCCGTGGTGTCCTCCCATGAACACCATTCTTGTTTAGTGTTTTACGTATTGTAGACTCGTCAACAGAGATGTTAGCATGTTCATGTTCAAGTCTTTAGCTGACACTCCAGGATTCTTCTTAACCTCATGAGCATTCTGCACTGTGCTCTTGCAGTCATCTTTAAAAAAAATATATACATACATACACATACATACAGTTGAAGTCGGAGGTTTACATACACTTAGGTTGGAGTCATTAAAACTAGTTTTTCAACCACACTGGCAAGTCGGTTAGGACATCTACTTTGTGCGTGACACAAGTCAGATTATTTCACTTATAATTCACTGTATCACAATTCTAGTGGCTCAGAAGTTTACATTCACTAAGTTGCCTGTGCCTTTAAACCTGCTTGGAAAATTCCAGAAAATTATGACATGGCTTTAGAAGCTTCTGATAGGCTAATTTACATAATTTGAGTCAATTGAAGGTGTTCCTGTGGATGTATTTCAAGGCCTACCTTCAAACTCAGTGCCTCTTTGCTTGACATCATGGGAAAATCAAAAGAAATCAGCCAAGACCTCATAAAAAAAATTGTAGACCTCCACAAGTCTGGTTCATCCTTGGGAGCAATTTCCAAACGCCTGAAGGTACCACATTCATCTGTACAAACAATAGTACGCAAGTATAAACACCATGGGACCACGCAGCCGTCCTAACGCTCAGGAAGGAGACACGTTCTGTCTCCTAGAGATGAACGTACTTTGGTGCGAAAAGTGCAAATCAATCCCAGAACAATAGCAAAGGACCTTGTGAAGATGCTGGAGGAAACAGGTACAAAACTATCTCTATCCACAGTAAAACGAGTCCTATATCAACATAACCTGAAAGGCCGCTCAGCAAGGAAGAAGACACTGCTCCAAAACCGCCATAAAAAAGCCAGACTACGGTTTGCAACTGCACATGGGGACAAACATCGTACTTTTTGGAGAAATGTCCTCTGGTCTGATGAAACAAAAATAGAATAGTTTGGCCATCATGACCATTGTTATGTTTGGACGAAAAAGGGGGAGGCTTGCAAGCCGAAGAACACTATCCCAACCGTGAAGCACGGGGGTGGCAGCATCATGTTGTGGGGGTGCTTTTCTGCAGGAGGGACTGATCCACTTCACAAAATAGATGGCATCATGAGGAAGGAAAATTATGTGGATATATTGAAGCAACATCTCAAGACATCAGCCAGGAACTTAAAGATTGGTCGCAAATGGGTCTTCCAAATGGACAATGACCCCAGCATACTTCCAAAGTTGTGGCAAAATGGCTTAAGTACAACAAGGTCAAGGTATTGGAGTGGCCATCACAAAGCCCAGACCTCAACCCTACAAAAGATTTGTGGGCAGAACTGAAAAAGTGTGTGCGAGCAAGGAGGCCTACAAACCTGACTCAGTTACACCAACTCTGTCAGGAGGAATGGGACAAAATTCACCCAACTTATTGTGGGAAGCTTGTGGAAGGCTACCCAAAACGTTTGACCCAAGTTAAACAATTTAAAGGCTATGCTACCAAATACTAATTATTAAGTGTATGTAAACGTCTGACCCACTGGGAATGTGATGAAAGAAATAAAATCCTAAATAAATAATTATCTCTACTATTATTCTGACATTTCACATTCTTAAAATAAAGTGGTGATCCCAACTGACCTAAGACAGGGAATTTCTACTAGGATTAAATATCAGGAATTGTGAAAAACTGAGTTTAAATGTATTTGGCTAAGCTGTATGTAAACCTCCGACTTCAACTTTATATACATACATATTCACACTTTTGTTTTTAGTATATATCTTTATTATTCCCCTTCAAACCCTACCACCCCTCTCCCAATTGGAGTAAACTAATAAACAATAACACTTAGGCTTCGACCTTCAGTTTATACATATTTTACAGACACAATATAATTTACAATAGTTATATTCTGTTTATTTTTAGTCCTTCCACTACTTCAGATGTCCAGTTTGATTTCTATTTGTAACTGTGCTATTTCACAAAAGTTCTGAACCTATACATTTTTTTACATTGGTTATCTTGTTATTAGTCCCACCCTTCAGCTCCATTCAACCCCTCCCATCTATCTCTTAACACCATCCATTTTGGATTTCTATTTGCCATATATTTTTCAACTGTGCTGTGATGCTTCACAAAAGTACTGAACCTTTCTATTCTCATAGCTTCGACAGATTGTAAATGAAAGATAAACATTTTTGCTAAATTAATGATATTATAGATCGATTGACTATGACTTTTCAAATCACCCAGTATTGCTATCTGCAGCGTTAGTTTGAGGTAAATCTTGCAATTCTTCAGCCATTCCTGGACCTGTGACCAGAAACGAGCTACATACTGACAGTACCAAAATAAATGATCTAATGACTCTGTCTCCTCGCAGCAAAATCTGCAGAGCTGGGAAGATTGTATACCCCATATATATAACATTCTATTGGCTGCAATAATTTTGTATAATAATTTAAATGTAAAAATTTGAAGTTTTGAAATATATATATATATATATACAGTGAGGGAAAAAAGTATTTGATCCCCTGCAGATTTTTTACGTTTGCCCACTGACAAAGAAATGATCAGTCTATAATTTTAATGGTAGGTTTATTTGAACAGTGAGAGACAGAATAACAACAAAAAAATCCAGAAAAACGCATGTCAAAAATGTTATAAATTAATTTGCATTTTAATGAGGGAATTAAGTATTTGACCGTCCAAATGAAAAAAGGCTGTTTAGCCCCTTCAAGCAAATGTCTCCACGCCTTCAAAGCCTTGATGACAGCCAACAGCTCCAGGTCCCGCACGTCATAGTTTCGTTCCGCCGGGCTGAGCTTCTTCGAATAGAAGGCACAGGGGCGGAGCTTTGGTGGCGTACCCGAGCGCTGAGAGAGCACGGCTCCTATCCCAGCCTCGGACGCGTCCACCTCCACTATGAATGCCAAAGAGGATCCGGATGAGCCAGCACGGGAGCCGAGGTAAACAGAGCCCTCAGGTGACCAAAAGCCCTGTCCGCCTCAGCCGACCACTGCAAACGCACCGGTCCCCCTTCAGCAGTGAGGTAATGGGAGCCGCTACCTGACCAAAACCCCTGATAAACCTCCAGTAGTAGTTGGCAAACCCTAAAAACCGTTGCACTTCCTTTACCGTGGTGGGACTCGGCCAATTACGCACGGCTGAAATGCGGTCACTCGCCATCTCCACCCCTAAAGTGGAAATGCGGTACCCTTGGAAGGAGACGGACTAACAGGCATTTCTCAGCCTTGACGTACAGGTCATGCTCCAACAATCGACCAAGCACCCTGCGCACCAGGGACACATGCTCGGCGCGTGTAGTGGAGTATATCAGAATGTCGTCGATATACACCACTACACCCTGCCCGTGCAGGTCCCGGAAAATCTTGTCTACAAAGTCCTAGAAGACTGATGGAACATTCATCAACCCGTATGGCATGACGAGGTACTCATAGTGCCCTGAGGTGTTACTAAATGCCATCTTCCACTCGTCCCCCTCCCGGATACGCACCAGGTTGTAAGCGCTCCTGAGATCCAATTTTGTGAAGAAGCGCGCCCCGTGCATTGACTCGATCGCACTGGCTATGAGAGGTAGCGGGTAACTGTACCTCACAGTGATTTGGTTGATGCCTCGATAGTCAATACACGGGCGCAGACATCCATCCTTCTTCACAAAAAAGAAACTCGAGGAGGCAGGTGAAGTGCAGGGCCGAATGTACCCCTGCCCCAGAGATTCGGAGACATATGTTTCCATAGCCACCATCTCCTCTTGCGACAGGGGATGCACGTGACTCCTGGGAAGTGCTGCGTCTACCAGGAGATTTATCGCACAATCACCCCGTCCATGGGGTGGTAATTGAGTCACCTTTTTACAGAAGGCGAGAGCCAAATCGGCATATTCAGAGAGGATGCGCACGGTGGAGACCTGGTCTGGACTTTCCACCGTAGTAGCACCGACGGAAACCCCTAAACACCTCCCCGAGCACTTTCGTGACCACCCCGTGAGAGCCCTCTGTTGCCACGAAATAGTGGCGTCATGACAGGCCAACCAGGGTAGGTCCAGCACCACGGGAAACGCAGGAGAATCAAGGAAGAGACTGATTATCTCCTTGTGACCCTCCTGCGTAACCATGCCCAGTGGAGCGGTGGCCTCCCTAATTAGCCCTGACCCTAATAGTCGACTATCTAGGGCATGCACAGGGAAGGGCATATCCACAGGAACAATGGGGATCCCTAAACTATGGGCAAATGATAAAAGGACGTCGACCGCCGAGCACCGCTCGAACATGGAGAGGGACCGACTCCGGCGGAAGTCGTGACATTGCGATTCATCCAATATTGTCCCTAACATCTTTTACTCCCTCGCAACAGTTGTGGGATACACACGCACGCACACGCACGCACGCACGCACGCACACACACACCCATACACACTCATACACACTCAACCCCTTTCCCCCACAACAACCATAGACTCAGATTCTCAACAGTTGCACCATCCCAGAGCCCAACTCAAGAAAGGTCTTGATTTGCGAATGCATATACAGTTGCAGCTGTATGAGAAGCCCTGCAAAACTGAGAAAAAAAATGGGCAGAAATGGGGAGATTTGATTAACCATTGTCACATCCTAGATGATGGAGGTCAGATATACCCCCTTCCTCTGAGACACCCACAACATGGTCTCCCGTAGTGACCATATTCCCAAGCATCTCCGTGCAGTCAGACCTTTGATTTTGTCCCACCAGGGCCACAATAATATGCCCCCTCTCCTAATGTCCAAGTGTGATCACCTCCCCATGGGTTACTGCAGCCAGTGTTGCCAGCACTGCCAGTGCCTGGGTGGGGGTACGACACCGGAATCCCCACCGGCTAGGTACAAAGTTGTCAAGGTTCTCATAAGCAGCTTTGAGAATTTCCTTGTATATTATGCTCTCTCATCAAGGGGCTTTGGCTTTGCAGGACCAACCCTGCAAAGGTGGGGGTTGGGAGTTCAGCTGTCTTACGCTCCGTCATGTCTTACTCTCCTTCATGTTGAAATAGGTTCCCCTGTCTTACTCTCCGTCACATTGAAATAGGTTCCCCTGTCTTACTCTCTGTCACGTTGAAATAGGTTCCCGTCTTACTCTCCGTCATGTTGAAATAGGTTCCCCTGTCTTACTCTCCGTCATGTTGAAATAGGTTCCCCTGTCTTACTCTCCGGCATGTTGAAATAGGTTCCCCCTGTCTTACTCTCCATCACGTTGAAATAGGTTCCCCTGTCTTACTCTCCGTCATGTTGAAATCGGTTCCCTTGTCTTACTCTCCATCACGTTGAAATTGGTTCCCCTGTCTTACTCTCCATCATGTTGAAATAGGTTCACCTGTCTTACTTTCTGTCATGTTTGGGTGCTGCTTTTTTTCGTAATATTTGTCGATAAATTTCTCTAGTCTTATGATTTCTTTTGTGTCGTTATCCAGATTGAAGGTTATTACCCACCAGATTGTGTAGTGCTAATATTGAGTCAAACTTAACGATATTGAATATTACGTTTTTATCTTGAGGTGGTCTAGATAGCTGTGTTCAGTCCGCCATCTTGCAGTCATCTTTCCAGAACGGCCAGTCCTAGGGAGAGTAGCAACAGTGCTGAACTTTCTCCATTTATAGACAATTTGTCTTACCGTGGACTGATGAACATCAAGGCATTTAGAGATACTTTTGTAACCCTTTCCAGCTTTATGCAAGTCATCAATTCTTAGGTCTTCTGAGATCTCTTTTGTTCAAGGCATGGTTCACATCAGGCAATGCTTCTTGTGAATAGCAAACTTAAATTTTGTGAGTGTTTTGTATAGGGCAGGGCAACTCTAACCAACATCTCCAATCTCATCTCATTGATTGGACTCCAGGTTAGCTGACTCCTGACTCCAATTCGTTTTTGGAGAAGTCATTGGCCTAGGGGTTCACATACTTTTTCCAACCTACACTGTGAATGTTTTTATGATGTATTCAATATCTGGGGACCTGGGCAGACCAGGGGTTGCAAATAGCACTAACCCTCATCCGCAATCAGGCACAATTAAACAGAAAATTTAATATTTTCAACTGTAATGGGCCATTCCATTACAATCATTTGTGTGTTATTAGTTTAAGAACACTGTGTGTGTCTATTGTTGTGACTTAGATGGTCAGATCAAATGTTATGACCAATTTATGCAGAAATCCAGCTAATTCCAAAGGGTTCACATACTTTTTTCTTGCAGCTGTATACAGATAAATAAATACAGAAAAATGAAACAGAAGGCATTTGAACCCAGTCTGGCACAAAGAGAAGATTCATATGGAAGACAAGCCTATACACAAAATATATACACGTGCCATTTACCACATAGAAGATAAATATTTTTACAAATAATTATAGGTATCCCTTTTTAATTTATTCCAGCCTTTATCTAAATATTCCGAAAAACGGGAATACACAATAAACAAAGTTTCTCCTCCTCACTCAGCCACATAATGCCAGGGTACTATCATTCGTGTTTAGTGATGGTAGTCAAATGAATTCTTATCATTTATTTAGCAGACGCTTTAATCCAAAGAAAATTCCAGTCATGCATATATACATTTTACACATTTACATTTTACGTTTTCAATGTTTCTATGGCGTTATGCTAATTTTCTTTCAAGTTGAACGTTAACACTTGTTTCCTAATGACATCGATAGTAACTCATATCCATTCTTCATTATCTCTCCTTGCATGACGCAGATGTGGACGTACAGCACATTCTGCTGTTAGGCCTACAAGAGCATACTGAGCACTGTGTAGACTCTAGAGAGAGCTACAACACAGCTTCCCAGAGACCAACTGGCTTCCCACAATGACAGTGATGGAATTAATTAATCATTGCCAGCCTGCAGGCGTCTGGCCCACACCGACGTGCCTCACACTGCATTCTGTTTGAATGAGCAGCTCTGTTTCCAAATGTGAACGTTATGATAAGTGGTACGAAGAAAGAGAACTGCTAAATGGTCAAATTCTCACCTCTGATGTCTGACCCTCTATATAGCTACTGACCCTGTATATAGCTACTGACCCTGGGACTGACCCTGTATATAGCTACTGACCCTGGAACTGTCCCTGTATATAGCTACTGACCTTGGAACTGACCATGTATATAGCAACTGACCCTGGAACTGACCCTGTATATAGCTACTGACCCTGGAACTGTCCTTGTATATAGCAACTGACCCTGGAACTGACCCTGTATATAGCTACTGACCCTGTATATAGCTACTGACCCTGGACCTGCCCTGTATATAGCTACTGACCCTGTGTATAGCTACTGACCCTGTATATAGCTACTGACCCTGGACCTGCCCTGTATATAGCTACTGACCCTGTATATAGCTACTGACCCTGTATATAGCTACTGACCCTGGAACTGACCCTGTATATAGCTACTGACCCTGGATCTGCCCCTGTATATAGCTACTGACCCTGGAACTGACCGTGTATATAGCTACTGACCCCGGAACTGGCCCTGTATATAGCTACTGACCCTGGAACTGTCCCTGTAAATAGCTACTGACCCTGGAACTGTCCCTGAATATATAGCTACTGACCCTGTGTATAGCTACTGACCCTGGAACTGTCCCTGAATATATAGCTACTGACCCTGGAACTGTCCCTGTATATAGCTACTGACCCTGGAACTGACCCTGTGTATAGCTACTGACCCTGTATATAGCTACTGACCCTGGAACTGACCCTGTATATAGCTACTGACCCTGGAACTGTTCCTGTATATAGCTACTGACCCTGGAACTGTTCCTGTGTATAGCTACTGACCCTGGAACTGTTCCTGTGTATAGCCTTCCCTGTAGCTCAGTTGGTATAGCATGGTGTTTGCAACACCAGGGTTGTGGGTTCGATTCCCACGGGGGCCAGCACAGAAAAAAATGTATGAAATGTATGCATTCACTACTGTAAGTCGCTCTGGATAAGAGCGTCTGCTAAATGACTAAAAATGTTTAAAAAAAAATGTATAGCTACTGAACCTGGAACTGTTCCTGTATATAGCTACTGTTCCTGTGTATAGCTACTGACCCTGGAACTGTCCCTGTATATAGCTACTGACCCTGGAACTGACCCTGTATATAGCTACTGACCCTGTATATAGCTACTGACCCTGGAACTGTCCCTGGATATAGCTACTGACCCTGGAACTGACCCTGTATATAGCTACTGACCCTGTATATAGCTACTGACCCTGGAACTGTTCCTGTATATAGCTACTGACCCTGGAACTGTTCCTGTATATAGCTACTCTTCCTGTGTATAGCTACTGACCCTGGAACTGTTCCTGTATATAGCTACTGTTCCTGTGTATAGCTACTGACCCTGGAACTGTTCCTGTATATAGCTACTGTTCCTGTGTATAGCTACTGACCCTGGAACTGTTCCTGTATATAGCTACTGTTCCTGTGTATAGCTACTGACCCTGGAACTGTCCCTGGATATAGCTTACTTACTCTCTCCTGTTCTTCTTATTTCTCATGTATTTTTACTCTACTTGTCTTCTATTTAATGTTTTATAGTACTACTGCATTGTTGAGAAAGAACAAGAAAGGCTGTACTAGTGTACTAGTGCACGTAACAATAAACACTTGACACTTTGTGGAAACTACTAATGGGTTCAGGGTAAAACAACATTTTAAGATAATTGTTCAATACATTTCCAGTTACTGAGAAATAATTGTTGTTTACAGAGGAATTACCACTCGTGAAACTGAATAGCATTTGTTTGTATCCAAATTAATTAGCTTCTGAAAGCAACCACATGTGGATAAATAAATTATAACTTATTTATATGGCATCTCAAGCAGACTGAAAACCTCTAATGATCTCTTTTCCACTCAAGCCGAGTGAATGTCTGGGGAAATAGTGACTAATGTCACAACAACTTTGATGCACTGCTCCTCCTACGTTTGGGGAAACAAGTGACACATGACCTTATTCCACACTTCAGAGTGACGCTGGCTTTTTAGAAATGGTATGCAATCCTGAAAATGTCCCCTCATGCAAATAGACTTATACATTTATGCTTCTTTCTCAGATGGCAGAGAACCATCTTTTGGGCGGGAATGGCCCATTACAGTTGAAAAGATTAGGCAAGAGTCTATGTACCCAACCTGTCATAAACCACAGTATCTATGTACCCAACCTGTCATAAACCACAGTATCTATGTACCCAACCTGTCATAAACCACAGTGTCTTATGTAACCAACCTGTCATAAACCACAGTGTCTTATGTAACCAACCTGTCATAAACCACAGTATCTATGTAACCAACCTGTCATAAACCACAGTGTCTTATGTAACCAACCTGTCATAAACCATAGTGTCTTATGTAACCAACCTGTCATAAACCACAGTATCTATGTACCCAACCTGTCATAAACCACAGTATCTATGTACCCAACCTGTCATAAACCACAGTGTCTTATGTAACCAACCTGTCATAAACCACAGTGTCTTATGTACCCAACCTGTCATAAACCACAGTGTCTTATGTACCCAACCTGTCATAAACCACAGTATCTATGTACCCAACCTGTCATAAACCACAGTATCTTATGTACCCAACCTGTCATAAACCACAGTGTCTTATGTACCCAACCTGTCATAAACCATAGTGTCTGTCTATGTACCCAACCTGTCATAAACCACAGTATCTTATGTACCCAACCTGTCATAAACCACAGTATCTTATGTAACCAACCTGTCATAAACCACAGTATCTTATGTACCCAACCTGTCATAAACCACAGTGTCTTATGTACCCAACCTGTCATAAACCATAGTGTCTGTCTATGTACCCAACCTGTCATAAACCACAGTATCTTATGTAACCAACCTGTCATAAACCACAGTGTCTGTCTATGTACCCAACCTGTCATAAACCACAGTGTCTGTCTATGTAACTAATCTGTCATAAACCACAGTGTCTGGCTATGTAACCAACCTGTCATAAACCACAGTGTCTGTCTATGTACCCAACCTGTCATAAACCACAGTGTCTGTGTATGTAACTAATCTGTCATAAACCACAGTGTCTTATGTAACTAATCTGTCATAAACCACAGTGTCTGTCTATGTACCCAACCTGTCATAAACCACAGTGTCTTATGTAACCAACCTGTCATAAACCACAGTGTCTGTCTATGTAACTAATCTGTCATAAACCACAGTGTCTGTCTATGTAACTAATCTGTCATAAACCACAGTGTCTGTCTATGTAACCAACCTGTCATAAACCACAGTGTCTGTCTATGTAACCAACCTGTCATAAACCACAGTGTCTGTCTATGTAACTAACCTGTCATAAACCACAGTGTCTGTCTATGTAACTAATCTGTCATAAACCACAGTGTCTGTCTATGTAACTAACCTGTCATAAACCACAGTGTCTGTCTATGTAACTAATCTGTCATAAACCACAGTGTCTGTCTATGTAACCAACCTGTCATAAACCACATTGTCTTATGTAACCAACCTGTCATAAACCACAGTGTCTGTCTATGTAACTAATCTGTCATAAACTACAGTGTCTGTCAATGTACCCAACCTGTCATAAACCACAGTGTCTGTCTATGTAACTAATCTGTCATAAACCACAGTGTCTGTCTATGTACCCAACCTGTCATAAACCACAGTGTCTGTCTATGTAACTAATCTGTCATAAACCATAGTGTCTGTCTATGTAACTAATCTGTCATAAACCACAGAGTCTTATGTACCCAGCCTGTCATAAACCACAGTGTCTTATGTAACCAACCTGTCATAAACCACAGTGTCTGCCTATGTACCCAACCTGTCATAAACCACAGTGTCTGTCTATGTAACTAATCTGTCATAAACCACAGTGTCTGTCTATGTAACTAATCTGTCATAAACCACAGTGTCTGTCTATGTAACTAATCTGTCATAAACCACAGTGTCTGTCTATGTAACCAACCTGTCATAAACCACAGTGTCTTATGTAACCAACCTATCATAAACCACAGTGTCTGTCTATGTAACTAATCTGTCATAAACCACAGTGTCTGTCCATGTAACTAATCTGTCATAAACCACAGTGTCTGTCTATGTAACCAACCTGTCATAAACCACAGTGTCTGTCTATGTAACCAACCTGTCATAAACCACAGTGTCTGTCTATGTAACTAATCTGTCATAAACCACAGTGTCTTATGTAACCACCCTGTCATAAACCACAGTGTCTGTCTATGTACCCAACCTGTCATAAACCACAGTGTCTGTCTATGTACCCAACCTGTCATAAACCACAGCGTCTGTCTATGTAACTAATCTGTCATAAACCACAGTGTCTGTCTATGTAACTAATCTGTCATAAACCACAGTGTCTGTCTATGTAACCAACCTGTCATAAACCACAGTGTCTGTCTATGTAACTAATCTGTCATAAACCACAGTGTCTGTCTATGTAACTAATCTGTCATAAACCACAGTGTCTGTCTATGTAACTAATCTGTCATAAACCACAGTGTCTGTCTATGTACCCAACCTGTCATAAACCACAGTGTCTTATGTAACCAACCTGTCATAAACCACAGTGTCTGTCTATGTACCCAACCTGTCATAAACCACAGTGTCTGTCTATGTACCCAACCTGTCATAAACCACAGTATCTGTCTATGTAACCAACCTGTCATAAACCACAGTGTCTGTCTATGTAACTAATCTGTCATAAACCACAGTGTCTGTCTATGTAACCAACCTGTCATAAACC
Source organism: Salmo trutta (assembly GCF_901001165.1). Lineage (NCBI taxonomy): Eukaryota > Metazoa > Chordata > Actinopteri > Salmoniformes > Salmonidae > Salmo > Salmo trutta. The sequence continues at coordinate 3,144,075 of NC_042985.1, forward strand.
ACAGTGTCTGTCTATGTACCCAACCTGTCATAAACCACAGTCTCTTATGTAACCAACCTGTCATAAACCATAGTGTATGTCTATGTAACCAAACTGTCACAAACCACAGTGTCTGTCTATGTACCCAACCTCAACCTGTCATAAACCACAGTGTCTGTCTCTGTACCCAACCTGTCATAAACCACAGTGTCTGTCTATGTAACCAACCTGTCATAAACCACAGTCTCTGTCTATGTAACTAATCTGTCATAAACCACAGTGTCTAATGTAACCAACCTGTCATAAACCACAGTGTCTGTCTATGTAACTAATCTGTCATAAACCACAGTGTCTGTCTATGTAACCAACCTGTCATAAACCACAGTGTCTGTCTATGTAACTAATCTGTCATAAACCACAGTGTCTGTCTATGTAACCAACCTGTCATAAACCACAGTGTCTGTCTATGTAACCAACCTGTCATAAACCACAGTGTCTGTCTATGTAACCAACCTGTCATAAACCACAGTGTCTGTCTATGTAACCAACCTGGGATCTCATTTTGAATCATGCCATCAGATAAGCCACTTAAAAAGCAGTATACTATAATAGCTAGCTGATTAGGGATGGGTACCGAAAGCCGGTATTAAACGGGCCCCGGGGCTAAATTATGAAAGACCGTAGTATGGATAAACTCCGACGTTATGGGTTCTGCTTCGGTACTGGAGAAATTAAGAAAACACGTTTCCTATTTATTATTGCTACATAAACCTTATCCTGTACATTTTATCTCACCAACCGTTTCTAATTTGAAATGAGATTAAGAAATTCGTCTATGATACATTTTCACTATTCCCAATCCAGAAGAGAGATCTCGCCGAGCCTGTGTCTCTCACACACTACAGCACACACGCACGCACACGCACGCACGCACACACGCACACGCACGCACACACGCACGCACGCACACACACACACAAGAAAGACCCTGCTCTTAATTAGTGACGATGGCGGAGAGAACTAAACGTACAAGCGTGGTTACACATCACCAGAGTCGATGCTGACGATGCTCGTTGCCACAAGTGCAACAAGACATTTTGCTTGTAAGGGCGGAAAACACAAGCAATCTGTCCAAACATCTATGGAAAGTGCATCATGTACAGGCAGAGAAACAGGTACAGAAAGAGACTGCCTAGCTCGTAGTTCATCTCTCATTGTCTGATCTCCGTTAGGTATGTATGCTAGCAGTCTAGAGCCCACACACACACACAGAGTTAACTAGATTATGAGAACATGTGTTCATGATCAAAAGGAACCATTAGCCAGCTGATTGTTTAGCTATGGATGCGTTCAGAAATTCAATCACCCATTTAAAGGATTTTGCTACTTTTTTGTTAAAGTTTCATCTACAATGAACCAACCCCCTCCTTCCTCTAATACAGCTGGTCCAAGCCAAAGACCAGCCCAAAGCCCCTTCACACTGGCAGCTAGTGGGAGGATGACTGAGGAGAGGGTGAATGAGTGTAAAACAGAAGGGGTTTCACACCAGGGCAGTGTAAAACAGAAGGTCCTCCACACCAGGGCAGTGTAAAACAGAAGGTCCTCCACACCAGGGCAGTGTAAAACAGAAGGTCCTTCACACCAGGGCAGTGTAAAACAGAAGGTCCTCCACACCAGGGCAGTGTAAAACAGAAGGTCCTCCACACCAGGACAGTGTAAAACAGAAGGTCCTCCACACCAGGGCAGTGTAAACCAGAAGGTCCTCCACACCAGGACAGTGTAAACCAGAAGGTCCTCCACATCAGGGCAGTGTAAACCAGAAGGTCCTCCACACAAGGACAGTGTAAAACAGAAGGTCCCCCACACCAGGACAGTGTAAACCAGAAGGTCCTCCACACCAGGACAGTGTAAAACAGAAGGTCCTCCACACCAGGGCAGTGTAAACCAGAAGGTCCTCCACACCAGGACAGTGTAAACCAGAAGGTCCTCCACATCAGGGCAGTGTAAACCAGAAGGTCCTCCACACCAGGACAGTGTAAAACAGAAGGTCCCCCACACCAGGACAGTGTAAACCAGAAGGTCCTCCACACCAGGACAGTGTAAAACAGAAGGTCCTCCACACCAGGGCAGTGTAAACCAGAAGGTCCTCCACACCAGGACAGTGTAAACCAGAAGGTCCTCCACATCAGGGCAGTGTAAACCAGAAGGTCCTCCACACCAGGACAGTGTAAAACAGAAGGTCCCCCACACCAGGACAGTGTAAACCAGAAGGTCCTCCACACCAGGGCAGTGTAAAACAGAAGGTCCTCTACACCAGGACAGTGTAAACCAGAAGGTCCTCCACACCAGGACAGTGTAAACCAGAAGGTCCTCCACATCAGGGCAGTGTAAACCAGAAGGTCCTCCACACCAGGACAGTGTAAAACAGAAGGTCCCCCACACCAGGACAGTGTAAACCAGAAGGTCCTCCACACCAGGGCAGTGTAAAACAGAAGGTCCTCCACACCAGGGCAGTGTAAAACAGAAGGTCCTCCACACCAGGGCAGTGTAAAACAGAAGGTCAGTGTACAAATCGCAAACTGGCGAAGTAGTGGCAGAGGAGATCTCAGACATTCTGGAAGAGTTTGAGAAAGGGCCGACCAAGATTGTAGCTGTGATTGTTGATAATGCTGGCAATATGGATGTTGTCATCAAGAGGCTGCACATCCTAAAAATAGGATGCTTTGCGCACACTGAATCTGGCAGTGCAGAAAATCTACTAAATTACTTCCATTGATAAATGGGCAGCCTGAATCAGAGCAGTGGTCGTGTGGTTCAAGAGATCCTCAATGTCCAAAACAGTCTTGAAGGAATGGCAGCAGCTCCTTGGTAAGAAGCCAGTTCAATCTATTGAAGTATTATTTTGAAATTCCCACATTTAACAATTTAATTAAATATTCAAGTGTGCGGTAATTAAATGTATGTTGTTTTTGTTGTTGTTTCAGGCCTTCTGCAACACTCCCTCATCCTTGATGTCAAGACCAGATGGAACTCGCTCTAATGATAGAGATTCATGGAGCAGTATCCAGCAATCCAAGCAGCAGCCTTGGACCCACGACGGTGAAAAGCAAAGACCAAGGACAACCTGGACCGTCTGAAGGACGAGGACTTCCATAAGGCTGAGGAGTTTGTCCAGCTCATGAGAATCCTCTATACATCCACACTGTGTGTGTCATGTGAAAAGAATGCCCCCTGTGGACAGATCATATCCATCCTCCAAAAACTGGAAGAGCACTTCACTGTGAAGCATGAAGATACAACGTTTGTGGCAACCATCAAAGAGAAGGTGTGGGAGAACCTCTCCGAGTGCTATCAGGATGAGGACATTCAAGCCTTCCTGCATGAGGCCACAGCAATGGACCCCAGATTTAAAGGGAGGCCGGTGAGTGACGCCACCTGGGACGGGCTGAGGAAGGCAACTGTTGAGGCCAATGTGACAGGAGCAACACCAGGGCTGTCAGAGGAGCCGGAGCAGACAGACAGAGCGCTAGCAACAGGAGTAGGAGTCTGAAGAAGGGGAAGAAATGGAGAAGACTGTCCCTCCATTGTACAAAACAAGGAGTTCCTTGGAGGAGCTGTTCTCAGAGGAGGACAGGGAGTTGAGGTTGACTATCCAACAGGACACCTCATCCCTCAACCTCAGCGAGCGTGTTGACCTAGAGGTCGAGCTCTACAAAGGCCTGACTCCCATCCCCATGGCTGAAGATCCTGTGATGTGGTGGTGGGAGAAGAGAGCTACTCTGCCCCTCCTCACAAACATTGCAACAAGCTACCTCTGTGCTCTAGCCTCCTCCACCCCTAGTGAGAGGGTATTTCGACTGCAGGGAACACAATAACCCAGGAGAGGTCCGACTTCTGCCAGAGAAGATAAATATGTTGATCTTTCGCCAGAGCCGCCCGCCAGTCTGGAGCCGCCAGGGTCATCAGCCAGGCCGGAGCTGCCAGGGTCATTAGCCAGGCCGGAGCCGCCAGGGTCATCAGCCAGGCCGGAGCCGCCAGGGTCATCAGCCAGGCCGGAGCCGCCAGAGTCATCAGCCAGGCGAGCGCAGCCAGGGTCATCAGCCAGGCCAGCGCAGCCAGGGTCATCAGCCAGGCGAGCGCAGCCAGGGTCTCCCGCCAGCCGAGCACAGCAGGAATCGCCCGCCAGCCGGGCGCAGTCAGGGTCGCCCACCAGTCCTCCGACGCGGCCAGGGGCGCCACCTAAGTGGGCGACGCCGAGGGTAGAGCGGGGTCCACGTCCCGCACCTGAGCCGCCTCCAATATAGGTGGGTTGGGGAGGGGGGTTGTAGCACAGGTGCCGTCGTTGACGGCAACCACCCTCCCTTCCCTCCCCTTTTTGTTTAGGGGGTATTTGTATTTTACATTTTTTTGTAGTATTGGGGGAATTGTTTTTTGTGTTTTTCTTTTAAGGTGCATTCCGGGGTCTGCACCTTTAGGGGGGGGGGGGGGGGGGGTACTGTCACGTCCTGACCAGCAGAGGGAGTAGTTGTTTAGTATTTGGTCAGGACGTGGCAGAAGTTGTGTGTTGTATGTAGTTTCTAGTTGTTCTGTTTCTGTGTTAGTCTTGTAACTCTCGATCAGGAACAGCTGGATATCGTTGTTCCTGATAGGGAGTCATATATTAGGTGTGTGTTTTTCTCTTGGGGTTGTGGGTTGTTTTATTTTACACTGCTAGATTTATGTATAGCCTGTAAAACTGTCACCGTTTCATTCGTGTTTATTGTTTTGTCCGTGTACATCATAATTTAATTTAAAATGATGTTGAGCACGCAATCCGCTGCGTATTGGTCCACTTTTTCTGACAGTGATTTTGAGATATCCTCAGACGAAGGAGAATATTGTGACAAGTATACTATATTAGTTAGCTTATAAAGCAGTATACTATAATGGCTAGCTGATAAAGCAGTATACTATATTAGCTAGCTGATAAAGCAGTATACTATAATGGCTAGCTGATAAAGCAGTATACTATAATGGCTAACTGATAAAGCAGTATACTATATTAGTTAGCTGATAAAGCAGTATACTATAATGGCTAGCTGATAAAGCAGTATACTATAATGGCTAGCTGATAAAGCAGTATACTATATTAGCTAGCTGATAAAGCAGTATACTATATTAGCTAGCTGATAAAGCAGTATACTGTAATGGCTAGCTGATAAAGCAATATACTATTATGGCTAGCTGATAAAGCAGTATACTATAATGGCTAGCTGATAAAGCAGTATACTATAATGGCTAGCTGATAAAGCAGTAGACTATATTAGCTAGTTGATAAAGCAGTATACTATATTAGCTAGTTGATAAAGCAGTATACTATATTAGTTAGCTGATAAAGCAGTATACTATATTAGCTAGCTGATAAAGCAGTATACTATATTAGCTAGCTGATAAAGCAGTATACTATATTAGCTAGTTGATAAAGCAGTATACTATAATGGCTAGCTGATAAAGCAGTATACTATAATGGCTAGCTGATAAAGCAGTATACTATAATGGCTAGCTGATAAAGCAGTATACTATTATAGCTAGCTGATAAAGCAGTATACTATAATAGCTTGCTGATAAAGCAGTATACTATAATGGCTAGCTGATAAAGCAGTATACTATTATAGCTAGCTGATAAAGCAGTATACTATAATAGCTTGCTGATAAAGCAGTATACTATAATGGCTAGCTGATAAAGCAGTATACTATAATGGCTAGCTGATAAAGTAGTATACTATAATAGCTTGCTGATAAAGCAGTATACTATAATGGCTAGCTGCTTAAAAGGACCACAATGGAATTTAGTCCCAGACTTTATTGTGTGTTATCCTCGATGATTTTACTCATGTGAATGTAAGGCTTTTCAAGTTTTATGTGTGCTTGTTTTGTAAAATGGTCAAATTAATAAACTAAACTATTCCCATTGTCACATTCTGGATGACGCTGGAGAGACGAAGCAGGTCCGGGGAGTCAAACATTTAATATAGAACGGACATGGAACGAGACAGGAACAGTGTCAGCAAACGAGTAACACAAACAAAAAACAATTAATGCAGCAGCAGGGAACAGAGCTGGGGAACTGACAAATATAGGGGAGGAAATAAACAGGTGATGACTGAGTCCTGGTGAGTCCAATATTGCTGATGCGCGTGATGAGGGAAGGCAGGTGTGCGTGACGCAGGGCAACCTGGTGCCCTCAAGCGCCAGGGGGGGAAGAGCGGGAGCAGACGTGACAGTACCCCCCCTGTAGGGGCGCCACCCGGCGTCCCACCTGGGCGAACCGGCTGAGACATGGGCGCTGGGCAAGCCGGTTGGGGCGTGGAAGCCCAACGAACCGGCAGGAGCGTGGGAGCCTGGCGAGCCGGCTGAGGCATGGAAGCCCGATGATCTGACTGAGGCAAGACGCCAGTCGATCCCACTGCAGTGAGGGAGCCCGATGATATGGTGGAGTGTGACGTTGGATGGAAACCTGCCAAGCCAACCGAGGCAAGGAAACCTCTAGAGCCAACCAGGGCGTGGAAGCCCGACGGGCTGGCTTAGGCACCCCAGGCTCCATCGGTCGCGGCATCCACCCCGACGTCACCAACAAAACAAAAAACTCCTGGATCGGCTGGCCGAACAAAAACTGACGATCCGGCTAAGGTCCAATGTGGGATGGGCGCCATCCGAGCCAACCAGGGCAAGGAACGTTCTCGAGCCAGCTAGGGCGTGGAAGCCCGACGAGCTGGCTAGGCAACCCCGGTTCCATCGGCGGCGACCCAGAGCCGATGTCACCACCAACCGGAACGCCAGTACTCCCTGATGCTTCGTATGTTGGCTGCTGCATTCTGTCACATTCTGGATGACGCTGGAGAGACGAAGCAGGTCCGGGGAGTCAAACATTTAATATAGAACGGACATGGAACGAGACAGGAACAGTGTCAGCAAACGAGTAACACAAACAAAAAACAATTAATGCAGCAGCAGGGAACAGAGCTGGGGAACTGACAAATATAGGGGAGGAAATAAACAGGTGATGACTGAGTCCAGGTGAGTCCAATATCGCTGATGCACGTGACGAGGGAAGGCAGGTGTGCATAATAGATGGCAGGAGTGTGTGATGCAAGGCAGCCTGGCGCCCTCAAGCGCCAGGGGGGGGAAGAGCAGGGGAGCAGACGTGACACCCATATCTTCTTCATCTTAGTGTGCTGGTGCAACATGGCTGCAGTAGTTGACTGACATCCCCTCACCCCCCAAAACAAACACAAACCCAATAATATATGTCATTTAGCAGACACTTTTATCCAAAGCCACCTTCAGTCAGGCTTGCTTAGATTGTACACACTGGTGGTACAGGGAATCAAACCGACTGTCCTGGCGTTGCAAGCACCATGCTCTATTCACTGAGCTACAGAGGACCACAGTGTAACATACATTTCTTGCCTTCCATCCTGAAAAGTCTACAAGCCCCACTCTGTGTTGTACGTAAATGTACAGTTTACATTACATTATACATGATGGGGTTTGCGTTTGAGCTGAAGCCTTTCTGCAAACAGCCGTTCACGAGGGGCAAACGTAGACTCTAGGGATAAGGACCAGGATCAAGAACATGCATCAAAAGTAAAGATCAGCAACATGTCCACGCATCAGGAGAGAAGATCAGGCTCAAGAACGCATAGGAGACACATGAGCTTGGGTCAATGACATGCATTACAAATAAGCACAGAATGAATGGAATGAGAAGAACAGAGCGTTCAGTCCATCCAGGCTTACCACTGATCTACAGTGGGGAAATGGGACTTTGTTTGAAGGAAAGGACATATTATTGACAGCCCTGTGAAGAATAGTGTTTTGGAAAAAAAGGAATAATAGATCATTAATCCTCAATCTTTGACAGATTACAACAATGGTCTGAACAAAGTCCTACAAAGCATGAGACTGTGACAATAAACTGGTATATCCAATATTGGGACAGAGAAATGTGACATGGTTATATGATATTGTGGCTATGCTATGATACATTGGCAATTTATGGGGCAATGTTGCTGCAAAAAATGTTCATCGAAAATCAGCAATTTTTTTTAATCTGTGTAATTTTGATGGGCAGGGCTACCTAGTGGGCAATTTTTAGGAATCGTCCAATCGGAGCGCACATATTGGTCATGTGATCCGTCTGCCATTCTAAAATATTTTGGAAAACATGACAACCGTTTTTGAGCTCAAGTGAGAGAAAATCAACTCCTGTTTTGGAGTGAAATGTTGGCCATTCACGTCTCAAATGTTTCTGCACTACAATAATTGATCATGATACGTTAACAAATACATACTGTGTTCAGTTAGTCATGTTTAATTATCTAAAATATCTGGGGTGCATGCCAATCGATTAGCATGCTAACCAAAACCTATGCTAAGTCAATGGGACAAACAGGCTAATTCGCTAGCTAGCTAACCATGTAGATTTTACATTTAGTTTTTTTGGAAGGTACACCAGCTGATGTCACCAGGTAGGCCGAAACACCATCCCACCAAAACAAGTCTAAATTTCCGGTGGTCTTTTCAAACTGCTCTTACACTAAAAGGGCATTCTGATAATTTTCACAATTTCACAGTATTATTCTAACCTCATAGTGTGGAAATATATATAAAACACAGGAAATATCATGTTTTTGACTGCACTGGGCCTTTAACAAACCAATGGCTGACACTTTTAACAAGGATATGAAACATAGCTGCTGTATTGTCTCGTTCTGATAAATTATTTCATGTTCAAATGAAATATAGATGGTCCCAATAACTAATTTCTAATTCATCATAGTTTATTAACGCATTTAGTTTACTTTTAATCCTGTCAACATTTAGATCATGGAACAACGTAACATTAGCACACAATTACACTGTTCGGCTTCTACGAATTCTGCAGACTTCCTGGGAGATGTAAGACCAAGGGAAAAGCACTACTGCTATCTCGCTCTCCGACCACGGTGCATGAATTGAGGAGAAAATTGAGGAACACAGGAGATTCAACTAGTGTTTGAGGTCAATGTAGGTAAATTAAAAAAGCATCCTTAATAGTTAAAAGAGATGTAAGGCCACCATGGATTTTTTTCCCAACATGATGAAGGCTGATCTGTACGAATAGATATGCTGATGTTATCCGTTTATCCAGTGGATATATATGTAGCAGACATGAGTCGGGTACATGGTTGCTCATGGTCTCGTGATGAGGTAGCCCTGCCTGTGACTTCAAAATCAGGGTCAGCCCTTGGCCCAAAATATCATTTCCTCTTGGTCTAACGGTCAAGATGTTGCTATCTCATGTGGAGAACCAGGCTTCAGATCCCGTCCGTGACATATAGGCCTACTACGGGTAACTGCCATAATATAGGGAACACGACATACTGTAGAGGGTCATAATAGGGAGTTGGGCCACCACGAGTCAGAAAAGCTTCAATGCACCTTGGCATAGATTCTACAAGTGTCTGGAACTCTATTGGAGGGATGCGACACCATTCTTCCACAAGAAATTCCGTAATTTGGTGTTTTGTTTATTGTGGTGGAAAACGCTGTCTCAGGTGCAGCTACAGAATCTCCAATAAGTGTTCCATTGGATTGAGCTCTGGTGACTGAGACGACCACGGAATATGGTTTACATCGTTTTCATGCTCATCAAACCATTTAGTGATCACTCATGCCCTGTGCATGGGGGCATTGTCATCCTATGGGGGCATAGCCATGGTAACCAAAATAATGGCCTGCCCAGCATTTTTATACATGATGGGATGTTAATTGCTTGATTAACTCAGGAACCACACCTGCGTGGAAGCACCTGCTATCAATATACTTTGTTTCCCTCATTTATTCAAGTCTTTCCATTATTTAGGCAGTTATATAGTTGGCAATTGCTATGCTGCAATAGGCGACATATAATGGGAGTTAGTTACAGTGTATTCTAGGAAGACAGAGGACAGTGTATTCTAGGAAGACAGAGGACAGTGTATTCTAGGAAGAGAGAGGACAGTGTATTCTAGGAAGACAGAGGACAGTGTATTCTAGGAAGACAGAGGACAGTGTATTCTAGGAAGACAGAGGACAGTGTCTTCTAGGAAGACAGAGGACAGTGTATTATAGGAAGAGAGAGGACAGTGTATTCTAGGAAGACAGAGGACAGTGTATTCTAGGAAGACAGAGGACCATGTATTCTAGGAAGAGAGAGGACAGTGTATTCTAGGAAGACAGAGGACAGTGTATTCTAGGAAGACAGAGGACAGTGTATTCTAGGAAGACAGAGGACAGTGTATTCTAGGAAGAGAGATGACAGTGTATTCTAGGAAGACAGAGGACAGTGTCTTCTAGGAAGACAGAGGACAGTGTATTCTAGGAAGACAGAGGACAGTGTATTCTAGGAAGACAGAGGACAGTGTATTCTAGGAAGACAGAGGACAGTGTCTTCTAGGAAGACAGAGGACAGTGTATTCTAGGAAGACAGAGGACAGTGTATTCTAGGAAGACAGAGGACAGTGTATTCTAGGAAGACAGAGGACAGTGTATTCTAGGAAGACAGAGGACAGTGTCTTCTAGGAAGAGAGAGGACAGTGTATTCTAGGAAGACAGAGGACAGTGTCTTCTAGGAAGACAGGGGACAGTGTCTTCTAGGAAGACAGAGGACAGTGTCTTTCTAGGAAGACAGAGGACAGTGTATTCTAGGAAGAGAGAGGACAGTGTATTCTAGGAAGACAGAGGACAGTGTATTCTAGGAAGAGAGAGGACAGTGTATTCTAGGAAGAGAGAGGACAGTGTATTCTAGGAAGAGAGAGGACAGTGTATTCTAGGAAGAGAGAGGACAGTGTATTCTAGGAAGAGAGAGGACAGTGTATTTAGGAAGAGAGAGGACAGTGTATTCTAGGAAGACAGAGGACAGTGTATTTAGGAAGAGAGAGGACAGTGTATTCTAGGAAGAGAGAGGACAGTGTATTCTAGGAAGACAGAGGACAGTGTCTTCTAGGAAGAGAGATGACAGTGTATTTAGGAAGAGAGAGGACAGTGTATTCTAGGAAGAGAGAGGACAGTGTATTCTAGGAAGACAGAGGACAGTGTATTCTAGGAAGACAGAGGCAAGGTATTCTAGGAAGACAGAATAGTATGGGTAACTGTTACCACATTGGTACAATATTGAGTATGAGCGTGAGTAAATTTGTCTTCTATAATACATTCTGGGTAATTAAGATGTACTGTTGTTATCAATTTGCTGTAATGAGATATATCATACACCCAATAGATTTGCTTTTGGCAGAGAATAATACTGTACCATTTGGACTGTCCTAGTTGTCACTATCCCCCATGCAGAGCACAGCCAGCTGTTGGCTACCAGACAGCAGCAGCCTGTAGGGAGGAGCAACCATTGATATCTTTCATCTACCCTCTCATGGTTAAGAGAGCTCACATGAAAACCATACAGGCTTAGAATATGGTTAGTATTCATGCCAACATCTCTCCACATTGCTATACTGAACAAAAAATGTTCTCGATTGTTCCTCCGATTGGATTAAGGACTAATTTCAGTCTAACAAATGCAAAGTCCACATAAACAGGAACTCTAGAATCTATTATTTTTTGCGTATGCGTAGAAGGAGTAGTTTAATCTGGGTCTGAGAAACCAGCCCATGGAATGGAAGGTTTAATCTGGGTCTGAGAAACCAGCCCATGGAATGGAAGGTTTAATCTGGGTCTGAGAAACCAGCCCATGGAGTGGAAGGTTTAATCTGGGTCTGAGAAACCAGCCCATGGAGTGGAAGGTTTAATCTGGGTCTGAGAAACCAGCCCATGGAGTGGAAGGTTTAATCTGGGTCTGAGAAACCAGCCCATGGGGTGTTAGCCTGCCCTACTGTACCCTCCTGTAACCTCCACTGGAACCAATCTGAAATAAACCCTGCCACAGACACACAGACCTGGAACCAATCTGAAATCAACCCGGCCACAAACACACAGACCTGGAACCAATCTGAAATCAACCCGGCCACAGACACACAGACCTGGAACCAATCTGAAATCAACCCTGCCACAGACCTGGAACCAATCTGAAATCAACCCTCCCACAGACCTGGAACCAATCTGAAATCAACCCGGCCACAAACACACAGACCTGGAACCAATCTGAAATCAACCCTGCCACAGACCTGGAACCAATCTGAAATCAACCCTACCACAGACACACAGACCTGGAACCAATCTGAAATCAACCCTACCACAGACACACAGACCTGGAACCAATCTGAAATCAACCCTACCACAGACCTGGGACCAATCTGAAATCAACCCGGCCACAGACACACAGACCTGGAATCAATCTGAAATCTACCCGGCCACAGACACACAGACTTGGAACCAATCTGAAATCAACCCTACCACAGACATGGAACCAATCTGAAATCAACCCGGCCACAGACACACAGACCTGGAATCAATCTGAAATCTACCCGGCCACAGACCTGGAACCAATCTGAAATCAACCCGGCCACAGACACACAGACCTGGAATCAATCTGAAATCTACCCGGCCACAGACTTGGAACCAATCTGAAATCAACCCGGCCACAGACCTGGAACCAATCTGAAATCAACCCGGCCACAGACACACAGACCTGGAACCAATCTGAAATCAACCCTCCCACAGACCTGGAACCAATCTGAAATCAACCCGGCCACAGACACACAGACCTGGAACCAATCTGAAATCAACCCTACCACAGACCTGGAACCAATCTGAAATCAACCCGGCCACAGACACACAGACCTGGAATCAATCTGAAATCAACCCGGCCACAGACCTGGAACCAATCTGAAATCAGCCCGGCCACAGACCTGGAACCAATCTGAAATCAACCCGGCCACAGACACACAGACCTGGAACCAATCTGAAATCAACCCGGCCACAGACACACAGACCTGGAACCAATCTGAAATCAACCCTACCACAGACCTGGGACCAATCTGAAATCAACCCGGCCACAGACACACAGACCTGGAATCAATCTGAAATCTACCCGGCCACAGACACACAGACTTGGAACCAATCTGAAATCAACCCTGCCACAGACATGGAACCAATCTGAAATCAACCCGGCCACAGACACACAGACCTGGAATCAATCTGAAATCTACCCAGCCACAGACCTGGAACCAATCTGAAATCAACCCGGCCACAGACACACAGACCTGGAATCAATCTGAAATCTACCCGGCCACAGACTTGGAACCAATCTGAAATCAACCCGGCCACAGACCTGGAACCAATCTGAAATCAACCCGGCCACAGACACACAGACCTGGAACCAATCTGAAATCAACCCTCCCACAGACCTGGAACCAATCTGAAATCAACCCGGCCACAGACACACAGACCTGGAACCAATCTGAAATCAACCCTACCACAGACCTGGAACCAATCTGAAATCAACCCGGCCACAGACACACAGACCTGGAATCAATCTGAAATCAACCCGGCCACAGACCTGGAACCAATCTGAAATCAGCCCGGCCACAGACCTGGAACCAATCTGAAATCAACCCGGCCACAGACACACAGACCTGGAACCAATCTGAAATCAACCCGGCCACAGACACACAGACCTGGAACCAATCTGAAATCAACCCGGCCACAGACCTGGAACCAAACTGAAATCAACCCTACCACAGACACACAGACCTGGAACCAATCTGAAATCAACCCTACCACAGACACACAGACCTGGAACCAATCTGAAATCAACCCTACCACAGACCTGGAACCAATCTGAAATCAACCCGGCCACAGACACACAGACCTGGAATCAATCTGAAATCAACCCGGCCACAGACCTGGAACCAATCTGAAATCAACCCGGCCACAGACATGGAACCAATCTGAAATCAACCCGGCCACAGACACACAGACCTGGAATCAATCTGAAATCAATCCTACCACAGACCTGGAACCAATCTGAAATCAACCCTACCACAGACACACAGACCTGGAACCAATCTGAAATCAACCCGGCCACAGACACACAGACCTGGAACCAATCTGAAATCAACCCGGCCACAGACACACAGACCTGGAATCAATCTGAAATCAACCCTACCACAGACCTGGAACCAATCTGAAATCAACCCTACCACAGACCTGGGACCAATCTGAAATCAACCCGGCCACAGACACACAGACCTGGAATCAATCTGAAATCTACCCGGCCACAGACACACAGACTTGGAACCAATCTGAAATCAACCCTACCACAGACATGGAACCAATCTGAAATCAACCCGGCCACAGACACACAGACCTGGAATCAATCTGAAATCTACCCGGCCACAGACCTGGAACCAATCTGAAATCAACCCGGCCACAGACACACAGACCTGGAATCAATCTGAAATCTACCCGGCCACAGACTTGGAACCAATCTGAAATCAACCCGGCCACAGACCTGGAACCAATCTGAAATCAACCCGGCCACAGACACACAGACCTGGAACCAATCTGAAATCAACCCTCCCACAGACCTGGAACCAATCTGAAATCAACCCGGCCACAGACACACAGACCTGGAACCAATCTGAAATCAACCCTACCACAGACCTGGAACCAATCTGAAATCAACCCGGCCACAGACACACAGACCTGGAATCAATCTGAAATCAACCCGGCCACAGACCTGGAACCAATCTGAAATCAGCCCGGCCACAGACCTGGAACCAATCTGAAATCAACCCGGCCACAGACACACAGACCTGGAACCAATCTGAAATCAACCCGGCCACAGACACACAGACCTGGAACCAATCTGAAATCAACCCTACCACAGACCTGGGACCAATCTGAAATCAACCCGGCCACAGACACACAGACCTGGAATCAATCTGAAATCTACCCGGCCACAGACACACAGACTTGGAACCAATCTGAAATCAACCCTACCACAGACATGGAACCAATCTGAAATCAACCCGGCCACAGACACACAGACCTGGAATCAATCTGAAATCTACCCGGCCACAGACCTGGAACCAATCTGAAATCAACCCGGCCACAGACACACAGACCTGGAATCAATCTGAAATCTACCCGGCCACAGACTTGGAACCAATCTGAAATCAACCCGGCCACAGACCTGGAACCAATCTGAAATCAACCCGGCCACAGACACACAGACCTGGAACCAATCTGAAATCAACCCTCCCACAGACCTGGAACCAATCTGAAATCAACCCGGCCACAGACACACAGACCTGGAACCAATCTGAAATCAACCCTACCACAGACCTGGAACCAATCTGAAATCAACCCGGCCACAGACACACAGACCTGGAATCAATCTGAAATCAACCCGGCCACAGACCTGGAACCAATCTGAAATCAGCCCGGCCACAGACCTGGAACCAATCTGAAATCAACCCGGCCACAGACACACAGACCTGGAACCAATCTGAAATCAACCCGGCCACAGACACACAGACCTGGAACCAATCTGAAATCAACCCGGCCACAGACCTGGAACCAAACTGAAATCAACCCTACCACAGACACACAGACCTGGAACCAATCTGAAATCAACCCTACCACAGACACACAGACCTGGAACCAATCTGAAATCAACCCTACCACAGACCTGGAACCAATCTGAAATCAACCCGGCCACAGACACACAGACCTGGAACCAATCTGAAATCAACCCTACCACAGACCTGGAACCAATCTGAAATCAACCCGGCCACAGACCTGGAACCAATCTGAAATCAACCCGGCCACAGACACACAGACCTGGAATCAATCTGAAATCAACCCGGCCACAGACCTGGATCCAATCTGAAATCAACCCGGCCACAGACACACAGACCTGGAACCAATCTGAAATCAACCCTACCACCGACCTGGAACTAATCTGAAATCAACCCGGCCACAGACACACAGACCTGGAACCAATCTGAAATCAACCCTACCACAGACCTGGAACCAATCTGAAATCAACCCGGCCACAGACACACAGACCTGGAATCAATCTGAAATCAACCCGGCCACAGACCTGGAACCAATCTGAAATCAACCCGGCCACAGACATGGAACCAATCTGAAATCAACCCGGCCACAGACACACAGACCTGGAATCAATCTGAAATCAATCCTACCACAGACCTGGAACCAATCTGAAATCAACCCTACCACAGACACACAGACCTGGAACCAATCTGAAATCAACCCGGCCACAGACACACAGACCTGGAACCAATCTGAAATCAACCCGGCCACAGACACACAGACCTGGAATCAATCTGAAATCAACCCTACCACAGACCTGGAACCAATCTGAAATCAACCCTACCACAGACACACAGACCTGGAACCAATCTGAAATCAACCCGGCCACAGACACACAGACCTGGAATCAATCTGAAATCAACCCTACCACAGACCTGGAACCAATCTGAAATCAACCCTACCACAGACCTGGAACCAATCTGAAATCAACCCGGCCACAGACACACAGACCTGGAGCCAATCTGAAATCAACCCTAACCCAGGCACACAGACCTGGAACCAATCTGAAATCAACCCGGCCACAGACACACAGACCTGGAACCAATATGAAATCAACCCGGCCACAGACACACAGACCTGGAACCAATCTGAAATCAACCCGGCCACAGACACACAGACCTGGAACTGATGTACTGAAAATGAATCAATAAGGCTTGTAAAAGGCCAGCATGGGTGAGCCAATGTTGATTTTCTCTCCTTCCCTTCTCACTTTAGTGCTGTCCTGACAGGAGAGGTCTCTGATTGTCATGTGAAGAGACATGTCTGGGTTCTAAGTGAATCTTCCATCTGTCCCCCAGGCTGTCCTTCGTCCTTCTGCATGCATACACATACACACACCACTCCATCATGTCTCACCGGGGAGATGTCCATCGGACATCCATGTTTGCGGCCTCCGTTCATTTCTCATTATCCCTATGAGAGTTTGTTGTGCACCTTCTAGTTGGAGCCCATGCTGTTCCAGTTTTGTTAGAGCTGTCACAATAGTTTCCCACATCAGTGATGCGTGTCGGTGACAGTTCCCAGATGCAGGAGATTGGAGGTAAAGCAGTGTAAGGACAGCCTGTCAACCTGCTAGCTAGCATCTTGTCTTCTGCAGCGTCGGGTTCAGCACACATTTTCCCTTATCAACAAACTATCTACCTCTATGGATCATTATTATTTTCATCAGACCATCTCTCTTAGAAAAACACTCCACGAGGCATGGACATTTTTGACTAGACCCCTGTCAATCCATAGACTACCAATTTCTTTGAATACAGAAACCACTTTGGCCCACTATATTTGATCACTACATCAGAGAGCCTCTCAATATCAAAGGGACTGTCTGTGGCTCAGGCAATCATCATGCAGGACCTGTAATAAGATTTTCCTGCTATAGATCGACACAATTTATAGCTCCCAGCTCTTGGACAATTCAGACAGAGTACAGTTGACTCTTGATAAATGCAACGGCTTGGGACTGTTGTGTGACAGGAATGAGTGTGTGCACTCATCTGAAGTGCCCTACTCATGAGTTCACTCCGTAGAATATAAGATTATGCAGTATGAAATTACATTGTGAGGCTATCTGTATTGACAGCAAATTGCCTAGTCATTTTCTCAAAATTCATTATTCATTTATTTCCCCACACACTTTGGTTTGATTAAATCCGCTGCTGCATGGAAAATGCAATCAATTCTGTCTGTGGACCTCAGTTTTCTGCAATTAGGTCTTAGCCATTGATTTGAAGTTTCTTTTCAGCAGACTTTATTCATTAGCTCAGTCTATTATAGAGGTGCTACTGTTCAGTTGTTGACAACACCATGATACAATGAACCTCTTCTCTGTACCATTTGATAGAATGAGGTGCAGTAGCTCTAGGTAGTCAGTAAAGATATCAGTGAGTAAGTGAGTGGTCCATATAAAGGAGAACTCTTCCCTCATTATTGTGTCTTTACAGCTATTTAAATGATTAAAGAATGCAGACTGTCACAAGCAGTCAGTAGTGTATGTCGTGACGACAGTTGACAAAGTCATACATCTGAAATAAGACCAGTGTTGTGGCTCCCGAGTGGCGCCAGGCAGTCTAAGGCACTGCATCTCAGTGCTAGAGGTGTCACTACAGATCCTGGTTCGATTCCAGGATGTATCACAACCGGCCGTGATTGGGAGTCCCACACGACGTTTTAGCCATATAGTGGTGTAGCTAACTACTGGAACTACACACTACTTTTTAACCATATAGTGGTGTAGCTAACTACTGGAACTACACACTACTTTTTAACCATATAGTGGTGTAGCTAACTACTGGAACTACACACTACTTTTTAACCATATAGTGGTGTATCTAACTACTGGAACTACACACTACTTTTTAACCATATAGTGGTGTAGCTAACTACTGGAACTACACACTAATTTTTAGCCATATAGTGGTGTAGCTAACTACTGGAACTACACACTACTTTTTAGCCATATAGTGGTGTATCTAACTACTGGAACTACACACTACGTTTTAGTCATATAATGTTAGTGGTGTAGCTAACTACTGGAACTACACACTACTTTTTAGCCATATAGTGGTGTATCTAACTACTGGAACTACACACTACGTTTTAGTCATATAATGTTAGTGGTGTAGCTAACTACTGGAACTACACACTACTTTTTAGCAAAAAGAAAAGCATGTGTGAAGTAGGCAATAATGTCCTTTCTTTTTCAGCATCAGACCTGTCTAATCCATCAGACCTGTCTAACTCATCAGACCTGTCTAATTCATCATACCTGTCTAACTCATCAGACCTGTCTAATTCATCAGACCTGTCTAATTCATCATACCTGTCTAATCCATCAGACCTGTCTAATTCATCAGACCTGTCTAATTCATCATACCTGTCTAATCCATCAGACCTGTCTAATTCATCAGACCTGTCTAATTCATCATACCTGTCTAATGCATCAGACCTGTCTAATTCATCAGACCTGTCTAATTCATCATACCTGTCTAATCCATCAGACCTGTCTAATCCATCAGACCTGTCTAATTCATCAGACCTGTCTAATCCATCAGACCTGTCTAATTCATCAGACCTGTCTAATTCATCATACCTGTCTAATCCATCAGACCTGTCTAATTCATCAGACCTGTTTAATTCATCAGACCTGTCTAATTCATCAGACCTGTCTAATTCATCATACCTGTCTAATTCATCAGACCTGTCTAATTCATCAGACCTGTCTAATTCGCCATACCTGTCTAATTCCTCAGACCTGTCTAATTCATCAGACCTGTCTAATTCGTCAGACCTGTCTAATTCCTCAGACCTGTCTAATTCATCAGACCTGTATAATTCTCATTTGAAACGTACTTTGTATGTTTAATAGGCTAAATGACACATTCTGACTCCAGAGGGATATATTCCTGCAATTTGTAGTCTCTGACATTTCACATTTAAATGTGATCATGTATCCCTAACTAGTCTGGATGCAGTGAACTACTTTGTCAAAGTAGCTTTAGTTAACTATGTTTTTCTTAAGGTTAGTTTAAGTGTAGCTTAACTTCTTCCAGTTTAACGTAATTGGTAGCTTGGTAAACTATACTTTCAGAGTAGCTTCCCCAAAGCTGAATAAGATGAATTGGTTAAGTAACTAATGGTTAGGAGATAACCATGATTAGTTTGCATTGTGTTCCCTGCAACATAACTGTTGAATCATCCAAAATGACGTCACTGAGGATAACTGTTTAAAAACAGCTTCATGGCAAAGAGTTTCAATGAAGTGCTACCAAGTGTTTCTCCAGTATGGCCTTTAAGACATCAGCTCTGCATCAGCTCTGCATCAGCTCTGCATCAGATCTGCATCAGCTCTACATCAGCTCTGCATTAGCTCTACATCAGCTCTGCATCAGCTCTGCATCAGCTCTGCATCAGCTCTATATCAGCTCTGCATCAGCTCTGCATCAGATCTGCATCAGCTCTACATCAGCTCTGCATCAGCTCTATATCAGCTCTATATCAGCTCTGCATCAGCTCTGCATCAGCTCTGCATCAGCTCTGCATCAGCTCTGCATCAGCTCTGCATCAGCTCTACATCAGCTCTGCATCAGCTCTACATCAGCTCTGCATCAGCTCTGCATCAGCTCTACATCAGCTCTGCATCAGCCCTGCATCAGCCCTACATCAGCTCTGCATTAGCTCTGCATCAGCTCTACATCAGCTCTGCATCAGCTCTGCATCAGCTCTACATCAGCTCTGCATCAGCTCTACATCAGCTCTACATCAGCTCTGATTCAGCTCTGCATCAGCTCTACATCAGCTCTGATTCAGCTCTGCATCAGCTCTGCATCAGCCCTGCATCAGCTCTGCATCAGCTCTGCTGAATCATGTGGAGTTTTATAGGATGCAATCCAGAACCTAAAGCACAGCTCTTGTCATAAATTATAACACATGCTTTATTTATCAGACATTACAGTTAGAATTTTGAGGATTAATCTTGAAGAAACCATGAGAAAACAATGCACTGGTAGTCGACAGTCATCTCTGCACCAGAGCGAGAAAGAGACAGATGGGAGGGGGGGGGGAGCTGTTTATTCACCGGCCAGTTTTTTAGGCACCATATGATCATCATCTGCTAAACAACATAAACTCACAATTGTTCTGTTGAGTCTCGTCATTATGTCTCTTCTCAGTGTGAAAAAGGACTGGTCAAAGAAACAAATGTATACTTCACGGACAGTTTATAAGAGAAAATGTCCTGTTTCAATGAAAAGATTGAGAGAAGAATTAAAATAGGTATAAATGAAAAGTATTGACAGAACTCACCTCTTCCACATTCAGGCTGGATCTGGCGCTCGTTTCTAAGAACTTGATGTCGTAATCAATCGCCAACTGTGCAAATAAAACAGGCAAATTATGAAAAAAAATGATGTTAATGATTAATGTTACAGATGTACTTTTAATCATCAGCAGCCCCCATGCAACACATTCCAAGAGGCATAGCCAGAATGTAAAGTGTGTTACCTTCTGTCACAAAGGAATTGTACTACATCATGAAGGGAGAACTGGGCTGCCTATGACAGACATAGATCATACTGTATATTATGAGTATGTCAAACATACAACTGGGAATACATTTACACAAAGATACTATGAAGAGCAGTGTGGGGGTTTCATCAAAGATACTATGAAGAGCAGTGTGGGGGTTTCACCAAAGATACTATGAAGAGCAGTGTGGGGGTTTCACCAAAGATACTATGAAGAGCAGTGTGGGGGTTTCATCAAAGATACTATGAAGAGCAGCATGGGGGTTTCACCAAAGATACTATGAAGAGCAGTGTGGGGGTTTCACCAAAGATACTATGAAGAGCAGTGTGGGGGTTTCACCAAAGATACTATGAAGAGCAGTGTGGGGGTTTCATCAAAGATACTATGAAGAGCAGCATGGGGGTTTCACCAAAGATACTATGAAGAGCAGTGTGGGGGTTTCTCTTTTCTCTGACGTCATCACATTGTTTCCAACGCACCTGCAACAAGGCATCTCAGATGCGCCAGTGCTTATTTCAGACACACAGAGACCTTGAAAGCCTGAACTCTGACCTCCATACCTTTTCTCCTCGCTCTTTAGACACCTGTCTTTTGTCGTTCATGTCACACTTGTTTCCTAGAATCATCCTGTCCACATCAGAGCAGGCATGCTACAGACAGACAGAGGAGGAGAAGACTGATTAATACTACAGAGAATGAGAAGACTGAGTATTGCTACAGACAGAATGAGAAGACTGAGTATTGCTACAGACAGAATGAGAAGACTGAGTATTGCTACAGACAGAATGAGAAGACTGAGTATTGCAACAGACAGAATGAGAAGACTGAGTATTGCTACAGACAGAATGAGAAGACTGAGTATTGCTACAGACAGAATGAGAAGACGGGAGTATTGCTACAGACAGAATGAGAAGACTGAGTATTGCTACAGACAGAATGAGAAGACTGAGTATTGCTACAGACAGAATGAGAAGACTGAGTATTGCAACAGACAGAATGAGAAGACTGAGTATTGCTACAGACAGAATGAGAAGACTGAGTATTGCAACAGACAGAATGAGAAGACTGAGTATTGCTACAGACATGAAAATGGTTCCCTCCTACAGACAGTGAGTCAAGTGGGCGTGGCTTGCTACATAAAGCAGGCAGACAGGCATCGAGCGTTTGGTTACAGTTCGATTAAACGTTAGAAATGAGTGACCTAAGCGACTTTAAGCGTTGTATAATCGTCGGTGCCAGGCGTGTCGGTTCCACTATCTCAGAAACGCCAGGCCTCCTGGGCTTTACACGCACGTCTAGGGTTTACAGAGAATGGTGCAACAAAAAACATCCAGTCAGCGGCCATCCTGTGGGTGGGAACAGCTCATTGATGAGAGAGGTTGAAGGAGAATGGCAAGAATGGTGCAAGCTAACAGGCGGGCCACAAACAGGCAAAAACGGAGCAGTACAACAGTGGTGTGCAGAACGGCATCTCAGAATGCACAATTCGTCAGTCCTTGTCACGGATGGGCTATTGTAGCAGACAACCACACACTGGGTTCCACTCCTATCAACAAAAAACAAGAAGAAGCAGCACAAATGGGCACGCAATCTCCAACACTGGACCGTGTCCAGGTCCGACTCAGTACTAGATGGGTGTACCTAATAAACAGGCCATTGAGAGAGAGAGAGAGAGAGAGAGAGAGAGAGAGAGAGAGAGAGAGAGAGAGAGAGAGAGAGGGAGGGAGGGAGAGGTAGGTAGAGATAGGGAGAGAGAGAGAGAGAGAGAGAGAGAGAGAGAGAGAGAGAGAGAGAGAGAGAGAGAGAGAGAGAGGGAGGGAGGGAGAGGTAGGTAGAGATAGGGAGAGAGAGATGTTAAAATTGACGTTTGGGTATAGAAGAACATATAATGTAAGAAGTAATGTCATAAGATGCAGTATATGTGTTTAATATACATCACATGTGGTCTATTCTGTGTCATGGAATGTGAGTTATCATATGTCATGCTGTTTTGAGAGGACCAACGATGAAAGCTGGCAAGATGCTTAAGTTATGGGACTGTGAGTCTAGTTTGGGATATCAAATATTAATTGGCATATCCATAATTAACTCATCAACGATAAATATTTAGATTTATTGTCTGACTTCTTCATATTCACTCGAAAAAACATCAAGCTTTTCATTTGACTCTCAAGTACACTGCTAGCATGCTGTACACCCACTGGGGAAATTGTAGATCAGTAAAGAGATGTAGAGACAGAAGCCAGTCAGACAGTCGTCTCCAGACATTACTCACCAGTCAGACCAAAATCTATCTGTCAGAGGTGAGCCTCAGGGAGCCACACTCACTGTCTGAGCTCTGTGCCAGAGTCAATACGCTTGACGACACATTATTACTGCTTTACATATTCACTCATTTTGGTTTTGTTGGTAGCCTCTGAAAAGTTGGGTCAGTCAGGGCCACCACACAGAGATGTCTTAGGGCCAGAAGTCAACATGGCGTCACGTCCCACACAATCTCACACGGTCCCCACAAGGAGATGTAGCTCTAACAACTGTATTAGGAAGGTTGTTATGAATGATACCGAAACGCACATAAAGGTGTTATGGCTGGTTTGGTAATGGTGTTATGACTGGTTTCATAATGGTGCTATGACTGGTTTCATAAAGGTGTTATTACTAGTTTCATAAAGGTGTTATGAATGGTTTCATAAAGGACCCCGCGGGACGGTTGAGCTAACGTAGGCTAATGTGATTAGCATGAGGTTGTAAGTAACAAGAAAATTTCCCAGGACATAGACATATCTGATATTGGCAGAAAGCTTAAATTCTTGTTAATCTAACTGCACTGTCCAATTTACAGTAGCTATTACAGTGAAATAATACCATGCTATTGTTTGAGGAGAGTGCACAGATACGAACTTGAAAATGTATTAATAAACCAATTAGGCACATTGTGGCAGTCTTGACCCAACATTTTGAACAGAAATGCAACAGTTCATTGGATCAGTCTAAAACTTTGCACATGCACTGCTGCCATCTAGTGGCCAAAATTGAGATTGCGTCTGGTCTGGAATAATACATTATGGCCTTTCTCTTGCATTGCAAAGATGATGGTACAAAAAATACAAAGAATACACGTTTTTTTCTTTGTATTATCTTTTACCAGATGTACTGTGTTATATTCTCCTACATTCATTTAACATTTCCACAAACTTCCTTATTAAGGTGTTATGACTGGTTTCATAACGGTGTTATGACTGGTTTCGTAAAGGTGCTATGACTGGTTTCGTAAAGGTGTTATGACTGGTTTCATAAAGGTGTTATGACTGGTTTCATAAAGGTGTTATGACTGGTTTCATAAAGGTGCTATGACTGGTTTTGTAAAGGTGTTATGAATGCTTATATATACTCCCTTTAAGTAAAATGTTAAAGATAGGATGTAGCTGCTCCTAATTCAACATCCAAACCCCCCCATATCCCCATAAACCCAATCTGGCACCACTGGCACCTCTGAGATTGGACGTATTCAGTTGAGGGTGGAACTACTTCCTGTGTTTCTATCCAAGGTTACATAGAGGTGAAATAAATCAGCCGGGAGGAAAACGTTGTCCTAAATTCTTCCATCTCATTTAGAGTGGGAGGGACCTGGCGATTAGGAGAGTTCAAACGACGCCCCCAGGCAATAATGACTGTTTCCTGTGTGGTTGCACTGGGTACTGTAATAGATCCCAATAGGTCCTAATTTGGGATATTTCACCTAATGGCTTTCAAGTATGTCTCTTAGAACTGCTCCGAAAAACACACCATTAAGCCCTTCTCACGTACAGTACCATTCACAGTCTCCCACATCACATTGTTAATGTACACTACCATTCACAGTCTCCCACATCACATTGTTAATGTACACTACCATTCACAGCCTCCCACATCACATTGTTAATGTACACTACCATTCACAGTCTCCCACATCACATTGTTAATGTACACTACCATTCACAGCCTCCCACATCACATTGTTATTAATGTACACTACCATTCACAGCCTCCCACATCACATTGTTATTAATGTACACTACCATTCACAGCCTCCCACATCACATTGTTAATGTACACTACCATTCACAGCCTCCCACATCACATTGTTAATGTACACTACCATTCACAGGCTCCCACATCACATTGTTATTAATGTACACTACCATTCACAGCCTCCCACATCACATTGTTATTAATGTACACTACCATTCACAGCCTCCCACATCACATTGTTAATGTACACTACCATTCACAGTCTCCCACATCACATTGTTATTAATGTACACTACCATTCACAGCCTCCCACATCACATTGTTAATGTACACTACCATTCACAGCCTCCCACATCACATTGTTAATGTACAGTACGGTTTTGTTTACCAATTACCAAGTGTTCCAATCCATACCAACTGTATTAAGGTTGGCAAGATGTTCATTTTCATGTTTTTTCTTGGTTTACTTTCTTTGCTAACAGGTAAGAAAATAAACCCCTGCATCCCCATGTTCTATCGAGCCACCGGTGGCTGAGTGTCTTGATTTCATGGGTTTCAGGTAAAAAAAGATTGGGTCTTGGCTGTGTAGAGCAGCGCCTCCTGAAAATAGAATTCAAATTTCAAGCCACATTAAGCTATTGATATGGCTGTGAGGCTGGGGAAATGTCTTTGGTTAGTCCCGTCTCCGTGCCGACAGTCTCCGCGCCGACTGTCTCCACGTGTCCCTCCCCAACTCCCTAAGCCTATATCATTTCATGGCCGTCTAAAAGGTGCAGCTAGCTCAGAAGAACAGGAGGCCGATCCCCTGGGTGTGTGGCCCATCTCCTGGCTGTGCACCCCGGTGAAGTGAGAACGTCACATCAGCTTTAGCGGTGGATTACTATCCTGCCGCTGACACAACTCAGACTCATGTCTGTGCCGTGCATAAAGAAGCCCTCTGCTGGGTTTGTGAGTCATGTTTTAGAGTCAGAGAGATGAGATGCAGAGTTATATTCTCTGCTGGGTTTGTAAGTCATCTTTTAGAGTCAGAGAGACGAGATGTAGAGTTATTTTCTTTTTTATTCATTACTGAAAAAAACACTTGAAACCTTTATTACATACAAGTCTTCCCTCTGCTGCCAGAAACCGGAACCATGAACAGACACATCAGGAGAAAACACTTCACAACCCTTAGCAGCAGCACCAAATGTCTGAGCCAACAACGTAACATGTATTTACATATTGAGGCCAGAATTCATTCACTGCGTACAGGCCTATACCTTAGGATGAACCATTCAACTAAAGTCTTATGGAGATGCTTTATATTCAAGGCTTCACTTGTTTACATGCTGAAAGGTGTCAGCCAAACCTAACTGTGCATTCATGTGGAATATCTTCAGTTGACCCATGGTAGCAGGATTGAAACAATGATGTTACTTCACCCTCATAATAAATAGAGGATTGTTGTGGTTTTCTTCATAATGTGAAGAAGAGATAGAGAGCCTCAGAGGAGACATTAATAGATTAGCAGAACCTCTTGACGGATGAAGCCTATGAGTCTTCTGACTATACTGAGTGAAGGCTGAAGCCTATGAGTCTTCTGACTATACTGAGTGAAGACTGAAGCCTATGAGTCTTCTGACTATACTGAGTGAAGACTGAAGCCTATGAGTCTTCTGACTATACTGAGTGAAGACTGAAGCCTATGAGTCTTCTGACTATACTGAGTGAAGACTGAAGCCTATGAGTCTTCTGACTATACTGAGTAAAGGATGAAGCCTATGAGTCTTCTGACTATACTGAGTGAAGACTGAAGCCTATGAGTCTTCTGACTATACTGAGTGAAGACTGAAGCCTATGAGTCTTCTGACTATACTGAGTGAAGACTGAAGCCTATAAGTCGTCTGACTATACTGAGTGAAGGATGAAGCCTATGAGTCTTCTGACTATACTGAGTGAAGACTGAAGCCTATGAGTCTTCTGACTATACTGAGTGAAGACTGAAGCCTATAAGTCGTCTGACTATACTGAGTGAAGGATGAAGCCTATGAGTCTTCTGACTATACTGAGTGAAGACTGAAGCCTATGAGTCTTCTGACTATACTGAGTGAAGACTGAAGCCTATGAGTCTTCTGACTATACTGAGTGAAGACTGAAGCCTATGAGTCTTCTGACTATACTGAGTGAAGACTGAAGCCTATGAGTCTTCTGACTATACTGAGTGAAGACTGAAGCCTATGAGTCTTCTGACTATACTGAGTGAAGACTGAAGCCTATGAGTCGTCTGACTATACTGAGTGAAGGATGAAGCCTATGAGTCTTCTGACTATACTGAGTGAAGACTGAAGCCTATGAGTCTTCTGACTATACTGAGTGAAGACTGAAGCCTATGAGTCTTCTGACTATACTGAGTGAAGACTGAAGCCTATGAGTCTTCTGACTATACTGAGTGAAGACTGAAGACTATGAGTCTTCTGACTATACTGAGTGAAGGCTGAAGCCTATGAGTCGTCTGACTATACTGAGTGAAGACTGAAGCCTATGAGTCGTCTGACTATACTGAGTGAAGACTGAAGCCTATGAGTCGTCTGACTATACTGAGTGAAGACTGAAGCCTATGAGTCGTCTGACTATATTGAGTGAAGGCTGAAGCCTATGAGTCGTCTGACTATATTGAGTGAAGACTGAAGCCTATGAGTCGTCTGACTATATTGAGTGAAGGCTGAAGCCTATGAGTCGTCTGACTATATTGAGTGAAGGCGGCAAAAGTTTGTCAAGCAGATAAACATCAAACAAATTTGACAAGAGACATAGTGTTTTTATGAAGTCCCTGGTTAGATATCTGAGAATCGACCTTCCATAATCCACACAGTAGTAGACTATAATCAAAGCACAGGTCACTGCCTTCAGTCTACATGTTTCTGCAACAACAACAAGTCTTTTTCAGAGGGGTTAAATGGAGCCTTCAGGGGATGTCTCACTGAGCAGGAGGTAGATGTTTTATTAAGTCAATGACATGAGGTGCATCACCAGCACAAAAGAGAACAGAAATAGTTTGAATTCATATGAGCTTTAAAAGCTTTTTGTCTGTGGGTAGAATGAGCAGTGCCAATCTAAAAGCTAATTCTCATCTATGGCTGGTGATCTTTGGGAACCCTTCATTCCGAAGCTGGCTGGTGTGTAGGTTACATTGAATAGATGAATCCCCCCCACCCATAGTCGTTGACTCTGAAGAGAACATGGCCTGCCTATTATCATCACAATGTCCTGCTCTGCACAGCCTTATGGAAATTCTGACTCACAATGACTCCTCATTACTTGTGGACATGCTTTTTAATACAACTGTGAGTGTAAAAATGACAGCCATTTTAATACGTGACTGCTACGTGTCAAGGCCCTAGGATCTTCTAAAGAGTTGTTTAACGGTGAATGTGGATTATTACCATCTCCATCTTTTTTTCAGTATGATGTTCATATTGTCATCTGCAACGATTTATAAATATATATATAGTACCAGTCAAAAGGTTGGACACACCTTCTCACTCTCTGTTGGGTTTGTGAGTCAGCCAAGAGTGTGCAAAGCTGTCATCAAGTCAAAGGGTGGCTACTTTGAAGAATCTAAAATATAAAATATATTTTTATTTGTTTAACACTTTTCTTGGTTACTGCATGATTCCATGTGTTATTTTATAGTTTTGATGTCTTCACTATTATTCTACAATTAAGAAAATAGTAAAAATAAAGAAAAACCCTTGAATGAGTAGGTGTGTCCAAACTTTTGACTGGTACTGTATATTTGATATAATCAGGATGATGACCGTGATTTCAGTAAATTAGAATAAGATGACAGTATAGTAACCATGGCCCCTGGCCTCTATAAACCATGTAGCGGGAGAGTGCCCCAGGCCTCTATAAACCATGTAGCCCGAGAGTGCCCCAGGCCTCTATAAACCATGTAGCGGGAGAGTGCCCCAGGCCTCTATAAACCATGTAGCGGGAGAGTGCCCCAGGCCTCTATAAACCATGTAGCCCGAGAGTGCCCCAGGGCTCTATAAACCATGTAGCGGGAGAGTGCCCCCTGGGCTCTATAAACCATGTAGCGGGAGAGTGCCCCCGGCCTCTATAAACCATGTAGCGGGAGAATGCCCCCGGCCTCTATAAAACATGTACTGAGAGAGTGCCCCCGGCCTCTATAAACCATGTAGCAGGAGAGTGCCCCAGGCCTCTATAAACCATGTAGCGGGAGAGTGCCCCCGGCCTCTATAAACCATGTACAGGGAGAGTGCTCCAGGTCTCTATAAACCACGTACTGGGAGAGTGTCCAAGGTCTCTATAAACCATGTACCGGGAGAGTGCCCCAGGTCTCTATAAACCATGTACCGGGAGAGTGCCCCAGGCCTCTATAAACCATGTACCGGGAGAGAGCCCCAGGCCTCTATAAACCATGTACCGGGAGAGTGCCCCAGGCCTCTATAAACCATGCACTGGGACAGTGCCCCAGGCCTCTATAAACCATGTACCAGGAGAGTGCCCCAGGCCTCTATAAACCATGTACTGGGAGAGTGCCCCAGGCCTCTATAAACCATGTATCGGCAGAGTGCCTGGGAGTAGTTGGGAGTGGGAGTTGCCACATCTGTCTGAGATGGACTAAACTGGCAAGTTACTGGAGTTTATGGGCTTAAGCCATCAGTGTAGCAGTGTGGAATAAAAGCATCTCAGAGGGAAAACAAGTGCCTAACTCTTTCTCTCATTCTCACACTTCTTTCTCTGTCTCGTTCTCAACCCCGCCCCCCCCATATCCTCTCTCTCTTCTACTCCCTCAATCTCTCATCTCTCACCACAGACAGGACAGGGCTGATTCCACGCCAGAGAGGGAGGACCACTTCTACTCCACAGCACAAGACAGACACAAACGTGCATATCTCTCCATGCACAGCATGTCTCGTATGGAACCACATTAGATCCGGCCCAGTGCTAAAACACGTTTCTACAGCAACAGCGTCAAGCCGAGCACCGATACTTTAGAGCTGCATGTTGTCTACAGCGATAGTGGATTTCACAGAGCCTTCAATTCTGCATGTTGTTGTCTACAGAGATAGTGGATTTCACAGAGCCTTTAATTCTGCATGTTGTTGTCTACAGCGATAGTGGATTTCACAGAGCCTTCAATTCTGCATGTTGTTGTCTACAGCGATAGTGGATTTCACAGAGCCTTCAATTCTGCATGTTGTTGTCTACAGCGATAGTGGATTTCACAGAGCCTTTAATTCTGCATGTTGTTGTCTACAGCGATAGTGGATTTCACAGAGCCTTTAATTCTGCATGTTGTTGTCTACAGCGATAGTAGATTTCACTGAGCCTTTAATTCTGCATGTTGTTGTCTACAGAGATAGTGGATTTCACAGAGCCTTTAATTCTGCATGTTGTTGTCTACAGCGATAGTGGATTTCACAGAGCCTTTAATTCTGCATGTTGTTGTCTACAGCGATAGTAGATTTCACTGAGCCTTTAATTCTGCATGTTGTTGTCTACAGAGATAGTGGATTTCACAGAGCCTTTAATTCTGCATGTTGTTGTCTACAGCGATAGTGGATTTCACAGAGACTTTAATTCTGCATGTTGTTGTCTACAGCGATAGTGGATTTTACAGAGCCTTTAATTCTGCATGTTGTTGTCTACAGAGATAGTGGATTACACCAAGCCTTTAATTCTGCATGTTGTTGTCTACAGAGATAGTGGATTTCACAGAGCCTTTAATTCTGCATGTTGTTGTCTACAGAGATAGTAGATTTCACTGAGCCTTTAATTCTGCATGTTGTTGTCTACAGAGATAGTGGATTTCACAGAGCCTTTAATTCTGCATGTTGTTGTCTACAGAGATAGTGGATTTCACAGAGCCTTTAATTCTGCATGTTGTTGTCTACAGAGATAGTGGATTCCTGTGGTGGAGGATTTTGACTTGGGTCAATGTTGAGATCAATGCATTTAAAAGTACAGCTAAAAGGGGTAAAGATACTGTATCTGCACTGTAAGTAAAGCAAATGGTTAAAGATACCGAATCTGCACTGTAAGTAAAGCAAATGGTTAAAGATACCGAATCTGCACTGTAAGCAAAGCAGAGAAGTTCACTTTTTGTTCTACATTATGTCTTCTGTGGGGTTAGCAACCTCATGTCACTGCTTGGGTATGGCAAAGCTAAATTCAGACACCAAATTCTATTACTATGAAAGTGCTGACATAGCAAATTGCCAGAACTTTAGAGGCAGTAAACTATCATTGACACAGTTCTATTGTTAGAACTGCTGTAGCAATCTGTTAGTGAGTCGTATTGTTAGTAGTGCCAACCCTAAACGATTTACTTCTGTTCAGTCAAGGTTTGGGTCGACTTGGTAGGATTGTTTCTTTCTTAAATTAATACCCAAACAGTCTACTGTGTGTCTAATAAACCCAATCTTATTTCTGACAGAGCATAGTTCCTTGGGCAGAACACAAATCAAAGCAGGTGAGGCCCAAATGCCAAACATAGCATGCAGATGTTCTATACTATACACATGGTTCAATATCACACTATCAGCTTCTCCAATATGTACTATGACTAAATGACTAACCTTTTACTACAGGCGTAAAATGAGATATACGTCTTGACATCCACCTGTGCCCAATGTGATATGAAGTTGAAATGGGTTGGTAAGAGAAAGGTATGAGAATATGATGTCTGAATGTGAATCCTTCCCTGGAACGTCCTGAACATATCTCTCATCAAAGTGTTTCTCTACTTGGTTGTCTACCTTGTGTACTGTAGTACTAGGAGTAGGGACATGTAATGCTGTGTGTGTGTGTGTGTGTGTGTGTGTGTGTGTGTGTGTGTGTGTGTGTGTGTGTGTGTGTGTGTGTGTGTGTGTGTGTGTGTGTGTGTGTGTGTGTGTGTGTGTGTGTGTGTGTGTGTGTGTGTGTGTGTGTGTGTGTGTGTCAAGAGGTTGTTTCAACATCAATGGCTTAATGTACAAGAAGTGCAAAAGATGTCACTTTGCCCCACAGAGCCACAGAAATAGTTCAGTCCCCCACCTGGAAGATCAAAGAGTCACCTGATCTGATAGATGAGATCCGTCTTTCATCTTTCCACCAGCTAAAGGTAGTTCTGTCAGAGTAATCATTGATATTCTGATTTGGTTGAACAGATAAGAATAGACCCTGCCAACCACTATATTACCTTCAGGGCTGAGAGTCGTCCTGTGGCCTCATCTATTGTGAACGTTGACTGTAATGGAGGAGGGGAGAAGGAGAAGAATACTTTCTTGTCCATTTTCCTTACAGTTCACAGAAATGTGTATGCTAGTCTGGAATAATGGTATGATAGACTGCTTCCTTTGCCTTGGAGCGGTCTATAGTAGGTATACATATTTGAGGTGTGGCTAGGGATGTAGGCCAACAGGTAGTGGTTGTATGGTACTTATGTCTGTTGTCTTCCATTGGTTGAGAAAAAGACCAATGGCATCATGCAGTCTTAAGTGATGTCATTATACTATAGTGCAACACAAGGCAGAAGCCCTGGGTGCACAGCGTCTGTGATGTTATTTATAATTCATGGATAATACTGTTTTGTTTTAGCACATTAATCTATTTTCACCTGGTACATACTGAGTCATCATTTATGATGGTGGTTAACATGAAGCTAAATTTGGAAACAGCTATAGAGAAGCAAAGGTGTCATTACGAATCCCAGAGCTGACAAGGTACAAATCTGTCGTTCTGCCCCTGAACAAGGCAGTTAACCCACTGTTCCTAGGCCGTCATTGAAAATAAGAATTTGTTCTTAACTGACTTGCCTAGTTAAAAAAAATTGTTAAAAAAATTACGCTATGAAATGTCAGCCACTGCCACTACGTGCACTACTCCATGTGACCACACGGGGGCGCTAAACGTAAATACATTTAGACCAGTGATAGGTAAACAAGAGCAGTAGGCTGTGTGGACTGATTAGCGCTCTCTTTTCGCTATTGATTCACGTCACTGATTCAGTCTGAAACCATTTCAAAATAGAGGCTCATCGATTTTAGATTTAATATGATTTAGAATATGTAAAAAGATTTGGTCTTCTGATTGGTTGAACGTCATCCAATCGCTGACTAACTGGAGTTGCATAATGCTCCTTATTATATGTGGGGGGAGACTGTTTAATGAAGGCAAGTGCAGACTGATTCCAAGTGCAGACTGATTCAAGGCTTCAAGGACAGAAGGAAGGGAGTTTCTGGATAGAAATCCACTAACGATCACTCTATAGTTCATTGACACAGGCAGGATCACGATGGATGAGTGCTCACAGCATTGATCTGAAATATACTGAGTGCACCACGAATGGATTGTGTCAGAGTTTTTACATGAACAGAAAGAGGTATCGATGTGAGCATGACGCAATGAACACTGTGACGTCATCACAAGCCTGTTAACGCACTGTTTGATTTTGATTTTAGGTGGGCATTAGAGTGAAACACAGAACTAGAAATAGATAATAAAACTAGTCTACCACAGACTGTCTCCTGCTGTGCCAGATACATACTACAGTATACTGTTGGAATATTCATATCAAAATCATTTCTTACAGATAGGAAGGGTTCAAAGGACGATGTTTATTTGGGCAATAATGGGTGCAAATAAAAACTATTATTTAAAAAAGAAAAAAGGGTCATCACGTGTTACAAATAGAACAAAAATGTCCCAAAAAGTTTTTAATCTCAGGAGTCAATCCCATCCCTTTTAGTGAGATATCAAATGTAGCCAATTGTTATTATTAAAGGAGCAATATGCAGAAATCACTCCGCCATTTCCTGGGTACAAATATTTCAATAAATAGTTCACCTAATTTCAGTTTAAGTGATGAAACAAGCAATGTAAAGTGTAGAGAATCATTGTACCATCTAAACCGCTGTGAAATATATTTTCAATAACCAAAAATATTGTATTCCCAGCTGTTTGAAGCTGGTGTGGAAAACAGAAAGCAAAAGAGGCAAAAACAAAACTTAAGAACGGGAAGTATAGAAATAGCACACATAGAACAAATCTACAGCGTCTTAGACTTGCTTTCAATGAATGAATGACAGATCTATAACTCATATTTCCCGTGTGGCTCAGTTGGTAGAGCATGGTGTTTGCAATGCCAAGGTGGTGGGTTCAATTCCCACGTGGGACCAGTACGGAGAATTTTTTTTATGAAATGTATGCATTCACTACTGTAAGTTGCTCTGGAAAAGAGCGTCTGCTAAATGACTAAAATGTAAATATTTCTATGTGAATTTGGTCGGGTTGCCCAAAAAGTTACATATAGCATCTTCGATAAACCCTTAAAGTTAAACGTTTTCAGCAGCACGTGTGTCATTATATAGCAACACCCAGTGGAATCATTTTTATGATCTTAAGTCCTTATTGATTCAAAGAGAGGTCTATGGTTCATGCTGAGTTTTTGATGCACGAGAGGGTCATTCAAAAGTGATAGAAATAATCTAGTGCAAGAAAAGTGTAAACAGAAAGATCACACGCTACCTCGTCGGCTTCCCTGTGGCTCAGTTGGTAGAGCATGGTGTTTGCAACGCCAGCTTGGTGTTTGCAACGCCAGGGTTGTGGGTTTGATTCCCATGGGGGGCCAGTATAAAAAAAATATATATTAAAAAAAAATGTATTCACTACTGTAAGTTGCCCTGGATAAGAGTGTCTGCTAAATTACTAAAATGTAAATGTCAATTCCCATGGAGAAACATATACTCTACTTGAATGTATTAATATATAGCAATTTTCTATTTTAGTTAACCTCTTTTATCATTGAGATAAAATCCCTTTTGCCTACGTTGAAAAGATGTCGTGTACCTTTAGCATGCATGATGTAAATAGGTCTATGGTCCAAATAAGATGAATTTTTGTGACTGTAGGCTACGTGCGAGTGTGCAACAATGACTGGTCTTTGTGAATAGGCCTATTATCTGAAATTACAGTACCCTTATTGTATATTTTGTATTAATATCCTTTACTGAACCAGAGAAGTCACATTGTGATACGGATCTCTATTTCAAGTGAGCCCTGGCCCAGATAGCAGCACAGTGCCTTCAGAATGTATTCATACCTCTTGGCTCATTCCACATTTTGGTGTGTTACAGCATACATTTTAAATGGAATGAATAGATTTTTTCTCTCTCACACAACTACACACAATACCCTATAACGACAAAGTGAAAACATGTTTTTAGAAATGTTTGCAAATTTATTGAAAATTAAATACAGAAATATCTAATTTACATAAGTATTCTCACCCTTAAGTCAATACATGTTAGAATCACCTTTGGCAGCGATTACAGCTGCAAGTCTTTCTGGGTAAGTCTCTAAGAGCTTTGCACACCTGAATTGTACAATATTTGTTGGCTGTTGATCATTGCTAGACAGCCATTCTTAAGTCTTGACATATATTTTCAAGCCGATTTAAGTCAAAACTGTAACTAGGCCACTCAGGAAGATTCAATATCGTCTTGGTAAGTAACTCTAGTGTATATTTGGCATTGTGTTTTAGGTTATTGTCCTGCTGAAAGGTGAATTTGTCTCCCAGTGTCTGTTAGAAATCAGACTGAACCAGGTTTTCCTCTAGGATTTTGCCTGTCCTTAGTTCTATTCCATTTATTTTGATCCTAAAAAAACTCCATAGTCCTTGCCGATGACAAGCATACCCATAACATGATGCAGCCACCACCATGCTTGAAAATATGAAAAATAGTACTCAGTGATGTGGTGTGTTGGATTTAACCCAAACATAACATTTACATTTACATTTAAGTCATTTAGCAGACGCTCTTATCCAGAACGACTTACAAATCGGTGCATTCACCTTATGATATCCAGTGGAACAACCACTTTACAATAGTGCATCTAGATCTTTTTTGGGGGGGGGGGGTTAGAAGCATTACTTTATCCTATCCCAGGTATTCCTTAAAGAGGTGGGGTTTCAGGTGTCTCCGGAAGGTGGTGATTGACTCCGCTGTCCTGGCGTCGTGAGGGAGCTTGTTCCACCATTGGGGTGCCAGAGCAGCGAACAGTTTT
Organism: Salmo trutta; assembly: GCF_901001165.1. Taxonomy (NCBI): domain Eukaryota; kingdom Metazoa; phylum Chordata; class Actinopteri; order Salmoniformes; family Salmonidae; genus Salmo; species Salmo trutta. Next base: position 3,180,219 of record NC_042985.1, read on the forward strand.
GACTGGGCTGAGCGGGAACTGTGCTTCCTCAGAGGTAGGGAGGCGAGCAGGCCAGAGGTGGATGAACGCAGTGCCCTTGTTTGGGTGTAGGGCCTGATCAGAGCCTGAAGGTACGGAGGTGCCGTTCCCCTCACAGCTCCGTAGGCAAGCACCATGGACTTGTAGCGGATGCGAGCTTCAACTGGAAGCCAGTGGAGAGAGCGGAGGAGCGGGGTGACGTGAGAGAACTTGGGAAGGTTGAACACCAGACGGGCTGCGGCGTTCTGGATGAGTTGTAGGGGTTTAATGGCACAGGCAGGGAGCCCAGCCAACAGCGAGTTGCAGTAATCCAGACGAGAGATGACAAGTGCCTGGACTAGGACCTGCGCCGCTTCTTGTGTGAGGCAGGGTCGTACTCTGCGAATGTTGTAGAGCATAAACCTACAGGATCGGGTCACCGCCTTGATGTTAGTGGAGAACGACAGGGTGTTGTCCAGGGTCACGCCAAGGTTCTTAGCACTCTGGGAGGAGGACACAAGGGAGTTGTCAACCGTGATGGTGAGATCATGGAACGGGCAGTCCTTCCCCGGGAGGAAGAGCAGCTCCGTCTTGCCGAGGTTCAGCTTGAGGTGGTGATCCGTCATCCACACTGATATGTCTGCCAGACATGCAGAGATGCGATTCGCCACCTGGTTATCAGAAGGGGGAAAGGAGAAGATTAATTGTGTGTCGTCTGCGTAGCAATGATAGGAGAGACCATGTGAGGATATGACCGAGCCAAGTGACTTGGTGTATAGTGAGAATAGGAGAGGGCCTAGAACAGAGCCCTGGGGGACACCAGTGGTGAGAGCACGTGGTGCGGAGACAGATTCTCGCCACGCCACCTGGTAGGAGCGACCTGTCAGGTAGGACGCAATCCAAGCGTGGGCCGCGCCGGAGATGCCCAGCTCGGAGAGGGTGGAGAGGAGGATCTGATGGTTCACAGTATCAAAGGCAGCAGATAGGTCTAGAAGGATGAGAGCAGAGGAGAGAGAGTTAGCTTTAGCAGTGCGGAGAGCCTCCGTGACACAGAGAAGAGCAGTCTCAGTTGAATGCCCAGTCTTGAAACCTGACTGATTAGGATCAAGAAGGTCATTCTGAGAGAGATAGCAGGAGAGCTGGCCAAGGACGGCACGTTCAAGAGTTTGAGAGAAAAGAAAGAAGGGACACTGGTCTGTAGTTGTTGATATCGGAGGGATCGAGTGTAGGTTTTTTCAGAAGGGGTGCAACTCTCGCTCTCTTGAAGACGGAAGGGACGTAGCCAGCGGTCAAGGATGAGTTGATGAGCGAGGTGAGGTAGGGGAGAAGGTCTCCGGAAATGGTCTGGAGAAGAGAGGAGGGGATAGGGTCAAGTGGGCAGGTTGTTGGGCGGCCGGCCGTCACGAGACGCGAGATTTCATCTGGAGAGAGAGGGGAGAAAGAGGTCAAAGCACAGGGTAGGGCAGTGTGAGCAGGACCAGCGGTGTCGTTTGGCTTAAATGTAATGTTGTTGATCCATCCTCAGTTTTCTGTAAAACTGTTTTACAGTTGCCATAATTCCTGAGCGGTTTCCTTCCTCTCGGGCAACTGAGTAGGAAGGTCGTCTGTATCTTTGTAGTGACTGGGCTTATTTATTTAACCTATTGATACACTATCCAAAGTGTAATTAATAACTTCACCATGCTCAAAGGGATATTCAATGTCTGCTTTTTATTTATCTTCTCCTTTCCCCCTTCTGACAACCAGGTGGCGAATCGCATCTCTGCATGTCTGGCAGACATATCAGTGTGGATGACGGATCACCACCTCAAGCTGAACCTCGGCAAGACGGAGCTGCTCTTCCTCCCGGGGAAGGACTGCCCGTTCCATGATCTCGCCATCACGGTTGACAACTCCCTTGTGTCCTCCTCCCAGAGTGCTAAGAACCTTGGCGTGATCCTGGACAACACCCTGTCGTTCTCCACTAACATCAAGGCGGTGACCCGATCCTGTAGGCTCATGCTCTACAAAATTCGCAGAGTACGACCCTGCCTCACACAGGAAGCGGCGCAGGTCCTAATCCAGGCACTTGTCATCTCCCGTCTGGATTACTGCAACTCGCTGTTGGCTGGGCTCCCTGCCTGTGCCATCAAACCCCTACAACTCATCCAGAACGCCGCAGCCAGTCTGGTGTTCAACCTTCCCAAGTTCTCTCACGTCACCCCGCTCCTCCGCTCTCTCCACTGGCTTCCAGTTGAAGCTCGCATCCGCTACAAGACCATGGTGCTTGCCTACGGAGCTGTGAGGGGAACGGCACCTCCGTACCTTCAGGCTCTGATCAGGCCCTACACCCAAACAAGGGCACTGCGTTCATCCACCTCTGGCCTGCTCGCCTCCCTACCTCTGAGGAAGCACAGTTCCCGCTCAGCCCAGTCAAAACTGTTCGCCGCTCTGGCACCCCAATGGTGGAACAAGCTCCCTCACGATGCCAGGACAGCGGAGTCAATCACCACCTTCCGGAGACACCTGAAACCCCACCTCTTTAAGGAATACCTGGGATAGGATAAAGTAATCCTTCTAACCCCCCCCCCCCCCCCCCTTTAAAAGATTTAGATGCACTATTGTAAAGTGGTTGTTCTACTGGATATTATAGGTGAATGCACCAATTTGTAAGTCGCTCTGGATAAGAGCGTCTGCTAAATGACTTAAATGTAAATGTAAATGTAAATTTAAATTTTACCCATTTACCATTAGATGTCCTTCTTTGCAAGGCATTGGATAACCTCCCTGGTCTTTGTGGTTGAATCTGGTTTGAAATTCACTGCTTGACTGAGGGACCTTACAGACAATTGTATGTGTTGGGTACAGAGATGAGGTAGTCATTCAAAAATCATGTTAAACACTATTAAATGCACACAGACTGAGTCCATGCAACTTATTATGTGACTTGTTCCGCACATTTTTACTCCTGAACATAGTTAGCCTTGGCATAACAAAGGGGTGGAATACTTATTGACTCAAGACATTTCAGCTTCACATTTTTTTATTAATTTTTTTAAAAAAAATCTGAAAACATAGTTCCACTTTGACATTATGGGGTATTGTGTGTTGACCAGTCATACAACATTTCAAATGAATCCATTTTAAATTCAGGCTGTAAGAACAACAAAATGTGGAAAAAGTCAAGGGGAGTGAATACCTTCTGAAGACACTGTACATGACCCAGAACACATCACAACATATAACATAACAATGAACGGGAGTTAAGACAGTGCAAAGTGCTTAAAAGAGTTTAAAAGAGCAAGTTTTAAAAACATGTGCAATCTGTGGTCAACAAACCTCCAATCTGGTATTAAAAATCAATCAGAAAAAAAGTATAGTTTTAACTCCTTTTGCAAAGTGTTCCAAGATTATGCAAAGTGTACATTGATCAAAATATGAATTCAACAGGACCTTTCAAATGTCCTAGAACATTGAAAAAGAATAACAGCAACAGAAACATGAGTTAATTAAAACACACAATACAAAAATAAAATAAAAGGAATGGCTTAGCTTGAGAATGTGTTTGGGCTCATGACATTGGACTAGAGATTGTGTTTGGGCTCATGACATTGGACTAGAGATTGTATTTGGGCTCATGACATTGGACTAGAGATTGTATTTGGGCTCATGACATTGGACTAGAGATTGTGTTTGGGCTCATGACATTGGACTAGAGATTGTGTTTGGGCTCATGACATCGGACTAGAGATTGTGTTTGGGCTCATGACATCGGACTAGAGATTGTGTTTGGGCTCATGACATCGGACTAGAGATTGTGTTTGGGCTCATGACATTGGGCTTTAGAATGTGTTTGGGCTCATGACATCGGACTAGAGATTGTGTTTGGGCTTATGACATCGGACTAGAGATTGTGTTTGGGCTCATGACATCGGACTAGAGATTGTGTTTGGGCTCATGACATCGGACTAGAGATTGTGTTTGGGCTCATGACATCGGACTAGAGATTGTGTTTGGGCTCATGACATCGGACTAGAGATTGTGTTTGGGCTCATGACATTGGACTAGA